>NC_053166.1:108521167-108526167 GCF_016835505.1 Polypterus senegalus
AACTCATATTTAGGGGGAGATGTAGTCAGTCAGTCATAATTCCGCCTCCCCACCCCCGGCCCCCCACATAAGTTCAAACTTTGTTAGCTTAAATATCCCTTAATATTGATCCAAGACACATGCAATTCCAGTTGCATGGGTTACTCCTAAGACCAAATCAGAATGCCAAGTTTTATTAAAATCTGTGACAATGAGGTTCAAAAGTGTGATAATTTGACATGAAATTACTCTTCTTACTAAGAATATGTATTCAGTTTAATTTAAAACCTTTTTTTCATTGGTGTGTTCAGAGCAGGTATCTTACAGACCATGGGTTCCTGTTTATACCACACCATAAAGTAACTTTGTCAATGGGTTGTTATAAATGAGTATAGCTTTTCTCATTATGTTTACCCATGTGACAAAACATTTTTCAGCAGTTGACAGCTTACCTTTCCAAGTTAAGTTTTCATATTTGATAGTGCTGAAGTTTGTTTAATTAACATTACCTCACATTTATGTCTCAAGATTTTCGTACACTGGGCTAGACATGATTTGCTGATTTGCCATGCATATCACCTTTCTGAAATGTGAAAAATGATTTGCCTCCTTTCTAATGTCCTTCTTATCCACAATTATTGGCTTCAGATCTTTAGATGAAATGTAATAATTAAGAGCACCAGATAAAACATTTTAATATCATTTGTAAATTGTTACTTAATATGTTTAAATAAAGATATCCAGTACCTATATTTGCAGTGTATAAAAAGTAATTTTCACTTTAGTTATTCACACAAACAATTGAACAAACTCAACTGACTAAACAGAGAGATGACTGTCCCCTTTTGACTCCAAACCTTACTATACATTGACACTTTCCACATGAGTGAAGTAGCCACAAGATTTCAAGAAGAACATGTACATTATGGTGCTAGTTTTAGATCAGTTCCTCCTTGATCTTATAGTAGCATGGATATTGAACAATAGCCTGCTTGCTGTTAATGAATATATACTGATATATCTGAGTGATTTAAGTCACCTTGCAATCCACTTGACTCCTGCTTACAGATCACATTCTGAGAACCACTGACATATGTTTCCAGCATGGTTTCCTAACAGTATTTAAGCTATTATTAGCTAGTCTGTCATCTGCTAAAATTAACCAATTTAAAATCCATTATTAAGGAGATTAACTTCTCTTGCTCTATGAGGAAATGTGATGCTTAGTCAGTTGCTGTCTGAAAGCCATATATTTTAAGTTTTTACTGGCCTTCATTGTTAACTGGTGCATAAGATCAAACATATAATCATGTAGTCTCCACAGACAAACATTGACAGTAGAATGGGTTGTACGGAAAAGCTCAGTGACTTTAAATGTGACATTGTCATAGGATGCCACTTTTTTCACAAGTCAGTACATGAAATTTCCACTCTGCTTGATCTTCTCCGGTCAACTGTAAGTAGTAGTATTGTGAAATGTAAGCATCTAGGAGCAACAGCTGCTCAGCATCAGCGGCATAAAGCATGCTACCATTGGCCTCTGGAGCAGTGAACAAGATGTCCTCTGGAGTGCTGAACCATGCTTCATTCTCTGGTAGTATGACAAATGGGTTGGACAGATATCAGGAGAAACCTATTTTCTAGACTGCAGAGTGCTTACTGTGAAGTTTGGTAGACAAAGAATAATGTCCTGGGGTTACTTTTAGGGTATGAGCTAGGAACCCTGGTTTCAATAAAGGATACTGTTAATGTTAAAGAATGTAAAGACATTTTAGACATTGTGTGCATCCAACTTTGGGACCGTTTGGGAAAGGATCTTTTTCCAGCATGAATGCGTCCCAGTGCACAACGGCAGGACCATAAAAACCTGGTTTGACAAGTGTGGAGCCTGCACAGACCCCAGACCTCAACCCTACTGAGCACCTTTAGGATAAATTGGATCCCATTTGCCAACCACATCTTCTCATCTAACATCAGTACCTGACCTCACAGTTACTCTTTTGATAAATGACTGCATAATCTATACTAATAAAAGGCAAAGCCCACACTGGCTCACTCACTCACTCACTGACTGACTCACTGACTCATCACTAATTCTCCAACTTCCCGTGTAGGTAGAAGGCTGAAATTTGGCAGGCTCATTCCTTACAGCTTACTTACAAAAGCTGACCACGTTTCATTTCGAAATGCTACGCGTAATGGTCATAACTGGAACCTATTTTTTTCGTCCATATACTATAATAGACTTCTGCTCGATGCCCATGGGAGGCGGAGTTACGCCTCCCACGTAATTTAGTGCCTGCCCATATAAGGCCGTCCGTCAGCGGCAATCCAATAGAAACACTGCCGCTGAATATTCACGGGTGAAGGACTGTGCTTATGCAGAGCAAGATGAGATGGTCAGGGTGGTGTTTGGCCCACACTTGGCGAAACTGCAAGAGAAACTTAAGTGCCGGGTCTTAGCTAACATTAAATACAGCCCTGGACATCACACAAGATGGCACCAGCACAGCTGGGAAACTTCGATGCATGTACACAGAGTGGCTCACGTGAACTGTCGCAGTGCACAGACAAAAAGCAACAGTTCCAAAGAGTGCTGAACAAAAACCAAATTACACAATTGAGAAGGCAGCAAAAAAATATGAAGCGTCTGATACATACAAGCATATTAATAAGTGCAGCTACTGCAGAAACAAAGCACACGGTGGAAAAAGTCAATGTCCCGCTAAAGGAAGACCGTGTAAAAAAACCTGTCCATGCGTCGCATCTCAGATAAAGACGAGCTGTTTATTGATGCAGTAAGAAACGAATCGATGAATGAAACCTGTTCTCTTTATAACGATTGACAAACACGGAATGTAACTTGAACACAACACAACCTACAAATACGAACCTGATTGAAAGAAATAATGATAATCAAATCCTTGATGACAGCAACACTCATAACACTCACAAAACAATCACTGTATATTGACAATCATGTTACGTTATTTTTAAAATGTTACCTTTTCTTTTTCATAACTTCTTTAACACACTACTTCTGTGCGAATATATATATATATATATATCCCGATCTACATACTCTCAAATAGACAAGCCACACGCCGTGGTGCAATGGTAGAGGCTTCGCCTCTAGCGCCGACATCCGAGGTTCGATTCCCGAGAAGGGATGCACTGAGTATGTACGTGCGCTTGCCGATTCATTTTACCTTCGCATCCCCTTGGTTTGAGACATATGAAAAAATATGCGGTTAACGCAGAATCATGCTACGCTATTTTTAAAATGTTTCCTTTTCTTAGCACAAGCACAGCTGAGAAGCTTCGATGCATGTACTCCATAACACGTTGAAAAAAATAACGCATTTAATCACACTTTCAATTTCAAGCAAAGGGGAACTTTTGGCAATGCATGATTTCCTGGTACAGCGATTACATTGATGCACACATCAGAGCTACAGAAATGTTAAGAGTCTGTATAAAGCACGTTCCTATGACTGATCGGAGGCAAATTTCATTTCAAAAGACTACCCGACGGAAGCCTTGATAAAAGCATGGTTTTGTGCACACTGAAAAGCAAGCAAAATTAGATGCATTACAGAAAGCGGACTTTGTGGCTCTTACTGGGGATCATTGGACTTCCGTGACCGTTAGTAATTCTAATTACATCAAATTACAAAATGTTCAATGATCACACTGTTTTAGCCTAATGTACAAAATAATTTTGGCTAAGGTTACTCAGAGTTTAAAGATGAAGCTGGTCAAATTACCTTTTATGTTTCGGACTTATTTTTTTAGGAAGAAAAACTGCACTTTATGTTGAAATTTTGGTTATTATTATTTAAAGACAATACCATTCTGAAAATGTACTTAAAGTACTTAAAATACCACTTTATTTTTAAGTCTGCCCAATTTTAGCCAGGGATGATATTTTTGTTTCTGTTTTGAATTGAAATGCAGTTTAAAAGCATTTTTTTTTCAGAAATTAAAAGAGCTTAAGTTTACAATATTCATGTCCATGTCTATTATTTGATTCTGTCGCCCACTAAAACCCTTTTGAATTAAAAAAAAAAAAACAAACATTTGCGATTTGGGGCAAATTTACGTGTGTGATTACATATGATTAATCAAGATTAATTATTACACAGCCTCTAATTAGATACAATTTTTTAATCGAGTCCCACCCCTAATATATATATATATGTAGATTTGTATGTGTGTGTATGTGTGTGTGTATATATATATATATATATATATATATATATATATATATATATATATATATACATACACTCACTCACCTAAAGGATTATTAGGAACACTTGTTCAATTTCTCATTAATGCAATTATCTAATCAACCAATCACATGGCAGTTGCTTCAATGCATTTAGGGGTGTGGTCCTGGTCAAGACAATCCTCTGAACTCCAAAATGAATGTCAGAATGGGAAAGAAAGGTGATTTAAGCAATTTTGAGTGTGGCATGGTTGTTGGTGCCAGACAGGCCAGTCTGAGTATTTCACAATCTGCTCAGTTACTGGGATTTTCACGCACAACCATTTTTAGGATTTACAAAGAATGGTGTGAAAAGGAAAAACATCCAGTATGCGGCAGTCCTGTGGGCGAAAATGCCTTGTTGATGCTAGAGGTCAGAGGAGAATGGGCCAACTGATTCAAGCTGATAGAAGAGCAACTTTGACTGAAATAACCACTCGTTACAACCGAGGTATGCAGCAAAGCATTTGTGAAGCCACAACATGCACAACCTGAGGCGGATGGGCTACAACAGCAGAAGACCCCACCGGGTACCACTCATCTCCACTACAAATAGGAAAAATAGGCTACAATTTGCACGCGCTCACCAAAATTGGACAGTTGAAGACTGGAGAAATGTTGCCTGGTCTGATGAGTCTTTATTTCTGTTGAGACATTCAAATGGTAGAGTCAGAATTTGGCGTAAACAGAATGAGAACATGGATCCATCATGCCTTGTTACCACTGTGCATGTTGGTGGTGGTGGTGTAAT
>NC_053166.1:108528667-108553667 GCF_016835505.1 Polypterus senegalus
CTCGCTATATCGCGCTTCGACTTTCGTGGCTTCCCTCTATCATGGATTTTAAATGTAAGCACATCTAAATATATATCACGGATTTTTCGCTGGTTAAGCTTTCTTGGACAATGGGTCTTTTAATTTAGGTTACATGCTTCCTCAGTTTGATTGCCCAGTTGATTTCATACAAGGGACGCTATTGGCGGATGGCTTAGAAGCTACCCAATCAGAGCATGTATTACATATTAACTAAAACTCCTCAATGCTAAAAGATATGCTTCCCGCGTGGCGCTTGTTTTGTTTGCTTCTCTCCGTCTCTCTCTGCCTGACAGAGGGGGTGTGAGCAGAGGGGGCTGTTTACACAGTGGCTGTTTGCCTAGAAGATAGGACGCTCCTCTACAAAATGCCGCTTTATCGTGGTGCTTCTGTATACTTAAAAGTACGTAATGATTTTTTGATTGTTTGCTTTTCTTAGCGAGCGCTGCTCCTTTGAAGATAAGATATGTTTGCATTCTTTTAATTGTGAGAAAGAACTGCCATCTCTGTCTTGTAATGAAGCACAGTTTAAACGTTTGACTAAAGGGTGTTATTTCATGTCTAGAGGGCTCTAATAATGTTAACAGTGTGGGAGAGTTTATAAGGGCTTAAAATATATAAAAATAACCATACAAACATGGTTTCTACTTCGCGGAAATTCATTTATCGCGGCAGAGTCTGGAACGGATTAACCGCGATAAACGAGGGTTGACTGTGTATATATATGTATATATGTGTATATATGTATATATATGTATATATGTATATGTTGATTCAAAATTTCACGGTGTCAACAAATCTCAAAAGTTGGGACAAGTAGCAATAAGAGGCTGGAAAAAGTAAATTTGAGCATAACGAAGAGCTGGAAGACCAATTAAACACTAATTAGGTCAATTGGCAACGTGATTGGGTATAAAAAGAGCTTCTCAGAGTGGCAGGGTCTCTCAGAGGCCAAGATGGGTAGAGGATCACCAATTCCCACAATGTTGCGCAGAAAAATAGTGGAGCAATATCAGAAAGGTGTTACCCAGCGAAAAATTGCAAAGACTTTGCATCTATCATCATCAACTGTGCATAACATCATCCGAAGATTCAGAGAATCTGGAACAATCTCTGTGCGTAAGGGTCAAGGCCATAAAACCATACTGGATGCCCGTGATCTCCGGGTCCTTAAACGACACTGCACCACAACCAGGAATGCTACTGTAAAGGAAATCACAGAATGGGCTCAGGAATACTTGCAGAAACCATTGTCAGTGAACACAATCCACCGTGCCATCCCCCGTTGCCAGCTGAAACTCTACAGTGTAAAGAAGAAGCCATTTCTAAGTAAGATCCACAAGCTCAGGAGTTTTCACTGGGCCAGGGATCATTTAAAATGGAGTGTGGCAAAATGAAAGACTGTTCTGTGGTCAGCGAGTCACGATTCAAAGTTCTTTTTGGAAATCTGGGACGCCATGTCATCCGGACCAAAGAGGACAAGGACAACCCAAGTTGTTATCAACGCTCAGTTCAGAAGCCTGCATCTCTGATGGTATGGGGTTGCATGAGTGCGTGTGGCATGGGCAGCTTGCATGTCTGGAAAGGCACCATCAATGCAGAAAAATATATTCAGGTTCTAGAACAACATATGCTCCCATCCAGACGTCATCTCTTTCAGGGAAGACCCTGCATTTTTCAACAAGATAATGCCAGACCACATTCTGCATCAATCACAACATCATGGCTGCGTAGGAGAAGGATCCGGGTACTGAAATGGCCAGTCTGCAGTCCAGATCTTTCACCTATAGAGAACATTTGGCATCATAAAGAGGAAGGTGCGACAAAGAAGGCCCAAGACGATTGAACAGTTAGAGGCCTGTATTAGACAAGAATGGGAGAGCATTCCTATTTCTAAACTTGAGAAACTGGTCTCCTCGGTCCCCAGACGTCTGTTGAGTGTTGTAAGAAGAAGGGGAGATGCCACACAGTGGTGAAATTGGCCCTGTCCCAACTTTTTTGGGATTTGTTGACACCATGAAATTCTGAATCAACATATTTTTCCCTTAAAATGATACATTTTCTCAGTTTAAACTTTTGTTCCGTGATTTATGTTCTATTCTGAATAAAATATTAGAAGTTGGCACCTCCACATCATTGCATTCAGTTTTTATTCACGATTTGTATAGTGTCCCAACTTTTTTGGAATCCAGTTTGTATATGTATGTATGTATGTATGTATATGTGTGTGTATGTATATATAATATATATATACACACACACACACAATACAAACCTGTTTATTTGGGGGAAAGTTCCATTTTTATATACTCTATGTATTTTCTTTCACATTTTTTTTTCAATCCAACTAATTGATCATTTGACAAAATCACCACATTAATTGATTATTTAAATAATAGTCTGCCTTGGAGTTGGTTTGCATGACAAGTAATGATCCTATTCACAGATGTTTGTTTTACTGAAATTGTCTTTTGTCTCCAAGTTGATCCAGTTTCAAAGTGGCATAAGTCTAGGACAGTTGAAATTTGGACTTGGAAAAATATACTTGTAAATATGTTACTTACACAGACAGACAGAGCCAGTGATGATAGTAAATATGTTAGGAAATTTTAGACTTTTGTGAAGATTTTGTTTCATCTCTGCCTTTGAATTCCATCTGCTTTAGTGGGCCCCAGAGCAGTCAAAAGAAAATTTTTCAAAAAAATAAGATTTTAAAACCTATTGACAACCAAATTGAATATAGCACTGCCAAGATGTGAAAATACATATCCTTGTGCAGATATGTACTGAATGCATTAAAGGAGCTCCATTGTGCTGTGAGGACTCTTCTGCCCTCTTAATTTTGAAAGTTTGGAATTTTCACATTGGATCTTGCTTTGTTCACTCTCACGAAATATTTAAAAGAAACTTGAACTTCACAAGTGGGTAGAATGAGGCTCTAGACCAGAGGTCACTAACAGGCGGACCTCGGTCCGCATCCGGACCGCAAAGCTGTCTCATACGGACCTTGACTTACAGCCAAAACAAAAGGTTATCATTTAAACATGATGGGGCGCTTCTATTTTTACCCGGCGCAGCTTTTGTAATCATTACGGTAATGGTGAGGAAATGCACAGTATACGCGCTAAGCCATTTCACGTGATACCTCTCATCCAATCAAGTCTGCGGATTCTAGTCGGTGAACGTTGTTTTACGAATCCATGTACGCAAACAGAGGAGGGATTTTTCAGAGATACGGTCGAAAAGAAGAAAGATAGTGAAACGTGTGTTAGAGGCAAGGTCAGGAACCAAAGCGTTGAAAGAAATGTAGCGATAAAAATAAAGACTACTGAGAGATACTGTGAGACTGTGCTGGATAAAGAAGAGACGAGTGACACGGCGAAAGGGACAGAAATATACGGAGCAAATGGCGCTCTCTAAAAGAAGGAAAGTGGACAGCGAAAATAGGGTATTTAATCCAGAATGGACAAACTCATTTCTGTTCATACTTCCCACTGGAAACACTATGTGTCTCATATGTTCAGAAACCGTGGCACTTGTAAAAAGTGCCAATGTGAAACGACATTATGAGACGAAGCATAAAGATTTTGAACGAACATACCCACTCAAATCTGAAGTGAGATCACAAAAAATCATTCGTCTCAGAGGCCAATATGACCAGTCCACCAGGATCCTGAGCCACACATTCACTGCCCAACAACGTGCTCAGGAGTGCTCCCTCAGAGTTGCTTGGATTTTGGGACAACACAGAAAGCCATTTACAGATGGAGGGGTTGTCAAAGAATGCATGAGTGCAGTAGCTGAAACATTACTTGAGGGAAAACAAAAGCAAGAGCTATGTGAAAAAATAAATCAAATACCCATGTCAGCAACATCTGCCACAAAGAAAAGTGAAATACTGACTGAGGATGTGCTAATCCAGCTTGATGAAGCAATGCAGAAGGCACCATGTGTGGGTTTAGCTGTGGATGAGTCCACTGACATTTGTGACAATGCTCAGCTGTTACATTTGTGACAATGCTCAGCTGTTAGTGTATGTCAGGTTTTTCAACACTGACCAGAAAGCATTCTGTGAAGACCTGTTAGGTATCACACCCCTTCAGACCAGTACAAGAGGAGAGGACATTTACACGGCCATTAAGGAGATGTTGTCAAAGAGAGGAATAGAGCCAAAAAAGGTGGTTTCAATAACCACAGATGGAGCCCCTGCTATGATTGGGAGAGAGAAAGGAGCAGTATCAAGACTGAAAGAAGACAATCCTGAGCTCATATCTTACCATTGCATCATTCATCAATCTGTCCTCTGTGCATCCCTGTCAGATGAGCATGCTGAGGTGATGAGTACAATGATGAAAATGATAAATTTTCTCAGAGCATCCTCTTCCTTCCAGCATCGCATGCTTAGAGAATTCCTCAGGGAAGTCGATGCTAATGCAGATGAACTTTTGCTGCACAACAATGCGAGATGGCTCAGCAAAGGCAGGGTGTTGGCACGCTTTTGGTCCATAAGGAGGGAAGTAGCATCTTTTTTGGCAGAGCTAAGAAGTCAGAAGGCATCACAGTTTTCTTTCTTTTTAGAAAATGAAAAACAGATGGACAATGTGGCCTTTTTGGTTGATATCACTTCACATCTAAATGAACTGAATTTGAGGCTACAGGGAAAAAACAATTCAATTTGTGAACTGATGACAGCTGTCCGCTCCTTTCAGAGGAAACTTGAGGTGTTCAAGGAAGACTTGCAGGGGGACTGTGAACATTTCCCAGCAGTGCAGGAACAGGTGCAGGGGCAGAGAGATGTGTCTTCTTTTGTTAAATTTATTAATAAGCTGATTGTTAACTTCAGCAACCGTTTTGACCACTTCCGCTTTGGACAGCAGCTCACCATGTTCATTCAGAGCCCATTTCTCATCACAGATGTCAGGAGGTTCTCAAAGGAAGTCACGGAGCACTTTAAATGGGTAAATGCTGGGCCTCTTCAGATGCAACTGGTTGATCTCCAAGCAGATGTGGCTCTGAAAGAGCAGTGTGGAAGAATTGATCCTTCCACTTTCTGGCTCCAAATGGTCTCTGAGACAGCTTTCCCAGTTCTGAGGAAGGTAGCCTTGTACATATTGACTATGTTTGGCTCCACACACAACTGTGAGGCAGCTTTCTCCACAATGAACATAATAAAAACTAAATATTGTTCCAGGCTCAACAATGAACACCTCCACATGTCTATGAGAATGGCTCTGACTCCATTCAAGCCCAGGTTTAAAACCCTGGCAGGACAAGCTAGAGCTCAATTCTCTCACTGAGCAAAAAGTGTGGCAATGAATATAAGAGGGGAAGAAAATGGGCATTTAAACCTGTTACGTTGTTAAGATGTGTTGAGATTTGTTATCTGTGAAATTGGTTGAGACTTGAGTCAAAATGTGAAACAGAAAAGGGGAAATGTTAAGCTTTTTCTCCATTCCTTTTGTATTCTTCTGAAGTTTAGCACTTTATTTAAGCATGCACAGTTTTCATAATTTATTTTTGTCTTATTTTGAAGTGCAGCCCTACTTTTGTTTATTAAATTAAAGAAGAAATTATACACTGACAGAACAAAAAAGTACATATTTGCAGTCATACATAAATGTTCAGTTCTGTGTTTGAAAATAAATATTGTCAAAAGGATTATGAATTGTACTAAACTAATTTGATTTGAAAGTCTAGTATTAATTACATGCAGATGTTGATACAACTACTAGGCTACTTAAATAGACATGATACTAAATAGTTAGACAACATGATCTTCAGACGGACCAGACCTTTGCTTCAAGAAATTTTCTCTGACTGGACCTCGATAGATTTTAGTTGAAGACCCCTGCTCTAGACTATGTTGAAAATACCATGTGTCCAGTGGAGATAGTGAACTAAACATCACCATTCAAACTATAAAAAGAAGCTCAACAGAGAATCTGATTTTAAAGTATCTTGGGGGTATTTGGGGAATTGGGGTGGTGTTTTCTTTTTTTTTATATATTAACTGTTTCACAAGCAATTTGAAAATAGGTTGACAACAACTACTTGAAAGAATAGCAATGGAAATACATTTAGTAACAGATATTTTGTTAGTTTGTTATCAGAATGATATGAAAAATATTTCTCCTCAACTTTCTGATTTTTTCTTTACAGGTACCTTGAGTATGCCCGTGTTCCACACACAGATCCAATAGAGTATGAGTTTCGATGGGGTCTACGGGCTGAAAAGGAACTGTCAAAGATGAAGTTACTTGAGCTTGTTTCAGAGGTAATTTTAACAATTAAATTTAAACTGCTTTTTTTTAATTTTAAAACTGTATTCAACCATATAACTGACACAATGTAAGCCAGAAGTTAATATTCTTGTGTATTCAAGCATCCATGTCTGTCAATTCTGTATTACTGATAAAGAATACAGTGATACCTTGAGATACGAGTGCCCCAATGTATGTGATTTTTGAGATACGAGCTGTCACTAGGTCGATTTTTTTGCCTTGAGTTACGAGCCAAAATTTGAAATACGAGCCATCAAAGAGCTTGTCGCCGCACATTCCGAGGAACTGACAACAGAGGAGCTGACGAAACTACAGACGTAGCAACATATGGAGGTTCTGCAGGAGATCGGTATTGCCGAGGAGGTTCTCTCTTAAAGGGAGATAAAGAAAGTGTTTGCAATGTGGGAAAAAGTTTCGAACTTTACAGAAAAAAACACCCTAAAAAAGTTGCAACATTTAATGACACTTTCCTAACACTTGACTTTATTGAAAAGAAACACCCTGAAAAAGTCACAACTGATTGTGCAGCGGCGCTGTTTAATCACACTTGCCTAACTCATTTCAGAAACATTCTAAAGGGGAGGACTAAAGAAAGCTCCTTGGATAGGTTTCTGTTGAAACACCCTGTGAATGAAAGTGACGAAAGCGTGGCAAAAAAGAAAAAATCTAGTGAAGAAGAAAATTAAATTAAGCAATAGTGAAGTGAAAGAAAAAAACATTACAATACACTAATCGGCTTCGCCAACATCTTTTTATTTCTTTAGATTCTCTTTTATGTATTAGGTTTTATTTTGTTTGTATACAATATTTGTTCATTATAAATACATTTTTCTTATGTTGAAAACATTTAACAAAAAATTGGGGTGGTTTTTTGTGGGCTGGCACAAATTAATCTCATTTCAATGGGGAAAATTGATTTGAGATACGAGTATTTTGACTTACAAGCTCTGTCACAGAACGAATTAAACTCGTATCTCAAGGTATTACTGTACTTGAATAGCTGTCAGGAGATATGGATTATTTTTGCATGTGTCTTTCTTCTGCTTCCTTCTTCCATGATTTATTCTCTCCGAACCTCCTCCTGGTATGTGTTCAAAAAAAAACTTTTTGATTCATTAGCACTGTTTGTTTCTTCCCATCACCTTGTACAAGAAAGCACCTTTTTTGTATCTGAAAACCCTTATGCACATGGACTCTGTAAATTTCAAAATTACATTCTGCTAGAACTGGGTAGTTTGACAGTGTCCAAAAGAACCAATCTGGAGTATGGAGCTTGTGCCTTTCTGCTAAACTGGTGTAGATATATCAGTGAGCAAGATGCAACATTATTTAAAATAAGACAAATAGATTCTGAAGTGTGGAACTTTATTAAATAGAACTTTGCACTGTTGTTTTTGCATTGGGTCATTGTACCACTACTATCAGTGTCACTAACCTCATCTTGGTGTGAAGGAGGTTTGTTTTGCTGCCTGATTTTCTCTGATAACTTTTTAATGCAAATTTGCAATTCGCCTTTCCCTGGATTCACGAAGTGTGCTGTTTGCTGCCTCCTTCTGATCTGTATGTTATAATGGCATGATTGGCTTCAAAGATAGTAGGCAGAAATTTTGGAAGAGAATCCATTTTCACTTGAATCGTGGGTGGTGGTGTTGAGAATATAAACTTAGAATTCTTCAAAATATTTTTTGGTTTCCACATTGTGTATAAGGGACCATTCACAAAAGCATGTTTCAAGAGCTGAAAAGCACTTCAGTAGATAACAAGTGTTACAGCTTGTTTACCACAAAGAAACTGTTCAAAACAGTAAATTTCTGTTAGAATCCTACATTTCACATGTGATACAAGTGGTTTCAACACATAGAAGTTAAGGATCACTGGTTCTGTAACTGGAAGAGACCCATCAAAAGAAACTACACCCTCCCTTAAAACTAAGTGCATGTATTGCTTCTATGTTTGGAGCATGAAGTTCACACACACTGGGAGCAAAAGAGTCTTTTTTTTGGTCCTGCAAGATACTCTTCATAGAGTAGGACACCGTGAACTCACTCTAAAATTCACTCCTCCAAGCTTAACCTCTGTTGCAGTGACTGAAATCTGTCCAGGAGGAGAAGCCATACTTAAAGAAGGAAATTTCAGAACCTACATGTTTGTTCCAGAAATAGTACACTTTTCTCATAGCAGACCTGGAAAACAGCCTAAAAGTGAACAGAGAAGGAAAACATCACAACCTATACAATGGACCACATTGTGAAGACAGAGTCAACTACACAGAAAGCTTGGAGAATGACACACAACTCACAGCCCTGGATATCATCTTAAAAGCTTGGTACTGAGGAATTGTGAACTGTGTCAGGTACACTTCTAGGTTTTACAAGCTTTTAAATTAATTGGAGAATAGTTATAGGTTGCAGCATGCGGTTTTAACTTCAGGCCACTGACTTTGAGAGTTTGAGTTTAAATAATATTTACAGCACACTTTGTTATAGTGCTGTAATGTCTCAAAATTCTGTGTGTTTTCTCATTTGCATTCTCCCCAGTCTAGATTGCTGAATAGAAGTGGGTATAATTATAAGCAGCATCTGCAATTTTGCAGTAATTATAGAAAAGAATCACCCCCTTCAAAATATTCCCTTTTTTGCTTTACAGCCTTAAATGAAAACACACAAACCAATATTTTTTCCAGCTTTATTTACTCAATGCAATCTATAACATCCAAGTGAAAGATATAACGGCTACAGTTCAGAAGAATTAAAAAAAAATAAATAAATAAATAAATAAACAACAAATACTGAGATTAATAAAGGATCACCCCCCCCTCCTAAACAATATTTGTAAACTCAATTAGGTGTAAGTAACCGCCATTTCCATTGCAGACCATGGCTCCTGTCTTCCACCTGTGATCAGTTGTAATCAGTGTGATTAGTGAAGCATAAAAACAGCTGTTCCTGGAGCATTCCCTTGCTTGGTAGTACAACTGACAGCAAACAGCTGACTATGGGTGGCAAGCCACTTTCAATAGATCTCAGGGATAGAGTTGTGAATGGACATAAGGCAGGAGATGGATACAAAAAATCACAAAGGCTTTATCAATCCCAAGGAGCACAGTAAAGTCTATAATAAAGAAATGGCAAGTATTGGTATTACTAGGACCTTCCCTGGATCCGGCTGTCCCTCCAAACTGGATGGAAGAGCAAGGAGGAAACTGGTAAAAGAGGCTACCAAGAGGTCAATGGCCACTTTGAAAGAGTTACAGGATTTGATGGCAAAGAGTGGTCATTGTGTGCATGTGACAACAATTTTATAAGCGCTCCACACTTGTGGCTTGTTCGGGTGTGTCGGAAGGGAAAAGCCACTTCTCAAGAAAGGTCACATTAAGGCTTGTTTGAGCTTTGCCAGAATGCGCCTTGAAGATTCTAATGCCAAGTGGAAAAAGGTCTTATGGTCAGATAAGGCCAAAATCGAACTATTTGGCCTCAATACCAAGCGGTACATCTGGGGGAAATCCAATGCAGCTCACCATTCACACCATACCTACAGTGAAGCATGAAGGTGGCAGCATCCTGTTGTCGGGGGTGTTTCTCTGCTGCAGGGCCTGGGGCTCTCATTAGGGTAGAAGGAAAAATGAAAGAGACAAAATACTGTCAAATTCTTAAGGAAAACCTGCTACCCTCTGCCAGAAAGTTGAAGATGGGCAGAATGTTCACCTTTCAACATGACAACGACCCAAAGCTCACAGCAAAATGACCACACAGTGGCTGAAGGAGAAAAAAGTAAATGTCCTCATGTGTCCCAGTCAGAGCCCAGACCTAAATCCCATTGAAAATCCGTGGAAAGATTTGAAGATGGCAGTTCACCAACAGTCACCATCCAATTTGACCGAACTTGAACAGTTCTGTAAAGAACAGTGAGCAAATATTGCTCAATCTAGATGTGCAAAGGTGATAAAGTATCCCAACAGACTCAAGGCTGTCATTAAAGCAAAGGTGGTTCAACAAAATATTGACATTGGTGGGTGATCCTTTATTAATCTCAGTATGTCTAATTTTTTTTTAATAATTTTTCTGAAATGTAGCTGTGATATCTTTCACTTGGATGTTATAGGTTGCCTTGAGTAAGTAAAGCTGGGAAGAAATATTTTTTGTGTGTGTGTGTTCATTTAAGGCTGTAAAGCAAAAAACATGGTAATATTTCGAAGTTTGTGATTCTTTTCAATTCCCACTATATATCTTGCCTATTAACCTGGATCGAGCTGAAGAAAACTGCTCATGCTCATTGAAGAGAGGAGTATTTCAGTGTGTAATGCTATTCATGTCATTGTGCTATCTTAGTAATGCCCATGGTGCAAGGCATCTGGCTATCTATGTATATTTAAAAGTCAGTGATGAGCATGTTCCATGAAAGCAATGTTTTATGATTTCAATTCAGTGTTATCTTGATATTGCCTTCTTACAAACCACTCTCAAGTGTTTTAAAATAATCAGGCCTAACTGGAGCATGTAAATTGAAAAAAGCAGCAGACCCAGAATAGATCCTTATGGTACGCTGTATACAATTTCCTGAGTTCCTGAACTACAAATCCCCACCGTAAGCAATTTTCTCCCTGTTAAAAAAGACTATAACCAATTTAAGACACTGCCTGAGAGACCCACCCATTGTCTAAGGTGATTTATGAGACTACTGTTGTCTGTGGTGTCAAATGCTACAAGTGTAACATAACAAGAGCAGATATGGGGCCACAGTAATCCAGCAAGTTTCCAGTATTATTTTCAGTTTCAATATTATTATAATAATAATAATAATACATTTTATTTATAGGCGCCTTTCAAACACTCAAGGACACCGTACACTTTACACAACACCCAACACACAATACAGTACAGTGTTTACATAGAGAAGGCAAGTTTAAAAAGATGAGTTTTAACTGAAGACTTAAACAGAGAATGAATTAATGTTTCTAATCTCAGGAGGCAGTGCATTCCAAAGTCGGGGCAGAACGACTGAAAGCTCTGTTCCCCATTGTGGAAAGACGAGCGGAAGGAACAGTCAATTTAATTGAGGAGGATGATCTAAGAGTACGGGAAGGGGTGACGATGTGGAGAAGGTTAGACAGGTATGGGGGCTAAATCATGAATAGCTTTAAAGGTTAGCAGAAGGATTTTAAACTCGATGTGGAACTTGACAGGGAGCCAGTGAAGTTGATGCAGAACAGGAGTGATGTGGTGAGTAGAAGGAGATCTCGTGATAATACGGGCGGCTGAGTTCTGACTAATTGAAGTTTGTGAAGAGTTTTTGAGGGAGACCAAAAAGAAGAGAGTTACAATAGTCAAGGCGAGGTGACAAGGCTATGAACAAGAACTGCAGCAGAGTGAGGGGTGAGAGAGGGGCGGAGACGGTTGATATTACGTAGGTGGAAGTAGGCAGATCGTGTAATAGTATTGATGTGTGAAAGAAAGGAGAGGTTATTATCCAAGATGACACCAAGACTTTTGGCCTGAGAGGAGGGATAGAGTACAGTTATCAATTATAATAGGGAAGTTATGGGATTTGGATAATGTGGATTTTGTACCAATAAGAAGGATCTCTGTTTTATCACTGTTGAGTTTAAGAAAATTAAATGTAAACCAGTTTTTGATTTCGCCAGACAGTCAGTAAGGGTGGTAGGTGGGAGGGTGATTGTAGGTGAAGTTGAAAAATAAAGCTGGGTGTCATCTGCATAACAGTGGAAATGGATATTATATTTCCTGAAAATATTGCCCAGAGGAAGGAGATAGATGGTGAACAGAAGGGGGCCCAGGACAGAGCCTTGAGGCACTCCTGAGGTAACGGATACAGAGTGAGATGAAAATGATTTGAGCTGTATGAATTGGGAGCGGCCAGAAAGGTAGGATGTGAACCAGTTATAGACATTGTGGGTGACACCAATGGAAGATAGTCTATTGAGAAGAATGGAATGAGAAATGGAGTCAAAAGCCGCACTCAAATCAAGTAGTATGAGGATAGAGAGTAAGCCGGAGTCTGCTGCCATGAGAAGATCGTTAGTTATTTTGATTAATGCAGTTTCTGTACTATGGAGTGGGCGGAAACCAGACTGGAATTGTTCATACAGGTTATTCAGGGATAAGTGAGAGTGGAGCTGTTTGGCTACCACTTTTTCTAGGATTTTGGATAAGAAAGGTAGGTTAGAGATCGGACGCAGGTTGTTAAAATTAGATGGATCGGCCGATTTTTTAAAATTGGGGTTACTACAGCAGTTTTGAATGAAGCAGGAACAATTCCAGTTGAAAGAGAAGAATGGATAATAGCAGATATAATATGGAGCAGAGATGGAAGGCAGGCTTTGACAAGTGATGTAGGTAAGGGGTCAAGCAGACAGGTGGATGACTTAGAATGAAGGATTATATCTGATATTTCTAAGGTGGAGGGAAGTTGAAAGAAAGAAAAAGGGTGAGTAGATGGGAAGAATTCAGAAGGAGTAGTGTGAGCGGATTGCAAAGCAAGGTAGTGGTGGATACTCTCGATTTTGTTCATAAAAAATGACATCAGAGAATTACAAAGGCATAAGAGTAGAGATGTGATGGCCACAAATCAGGGGGTTGGGTGACACGTTTGAGGAGTGAGAACAATGATTTAGTGTTGCCTTCATTCATGCTGATTATATTAGAATAGTAGGCAGATTTAGTTTGATTAATACAATCCTTATAATGTGAAAGATGGTGGAAATACATATCTTTGTGAACCATGAGCCCAGTTTTTTATAAAGTTGCTCTAATTGCCGCCTTTCGCTTTCATGAGACGAAGTTCAGTAAACCAGGGGCAGAGAGGGAAAATGAAACAGACTTTGTTTTAAATGGGGCAAGAGAATCCAGAATATGATGAAGGCTGGTGTTATAATGCAAAATCAACTCATCAGCGGTAGTTAAATTAGGAGTGGCAATATGTGATTCAATACTGGATCGAACAGAGTCCAAATTAATGTTCTTGATATTGCAAAAAGTTATTGTGCGGGTAGCTTCGGATAGATATAGAGAGTTGAAGATTAAAAGAGAGGAGAGAGTGGTCAGAGAAAGGCAGTTCATCAGTTGTATGATCGAGAGAAGAGACACCAGAGCAACAAATTAAGTCCAAAATGTGTCCTTTTGAATGAGTGGGGACCTTGGTGAACTGTTGGAGCCCAAAGTTCTCCAGGCAGGACATAAAGTCTCTAGTAAGAGGGTTATTTACATTGTCCATATGAATATTGAAGTCACCCAGCAAAATAATATTAGGGAGACAATGACAAGCTGAGCAAGGAAAGCAGCAAAGTCATTTAAAAAGTCACTATTCGATTTAGGTGGACGATAAACAGCAGCGATGACGGTAGGCGAAGATCCAGGTAACTTGCATACAGTACATTCAAACGAGTTGAAAGCAGGGACAGACATCGGCAAAACGTTCCACTTCTCGCGGTATAACATCGCGAGACCTCCTCCTCGGCCAGTGCCGCGAGGTTGACAGATGTAAACAAATCCCGGTGGAGTGGATTCATTGAGTTCAGAAAAGTCATTAGGTTTTTGCCAAGTCTCAACTAAACAGAGGAAATCAAACTTACGATCAACGAGGAGATCCTGAACAAGAGACCCCTTGTTCGTAAGTGAGCGAATGTTCAGTAGTCCGAAGTTGAAGGTGGTAGTCCCATGGGTAGTAGAGGTGTTAGCCGACCTAGTTAGGCTGGCAAGCACACTATGGTCGACAGCCCGATCAGCGTGGCGAGGAAGACGGCGAGAGTTGGACCAGATAGACTTTATTGCAGACGGGATCCTGGTGGACCGTTCGTCGGGATCCGCGATGAATGTATCTCCGGCGTGGTTGGAAGATGATGTCCAGATGGAGATGCAGAGAAGCAGGAGGAGGCGTTGACATGGAGGGTCGCAGCGGAGAAGTTCAACAGCAGAATACTGGAGCAATCCCAACGCAAACCGATGTACAGGCAGTAGGAGAGCCCAGATGATCACAAACCAGGCAGTAGTCCACATATTTGTCGGCGTCAGGGTAAGCAGACCCAAGACGATCAAACAGAGTTGCAAACAAACAAAGTTTTACCGGTGAGCAGCGGCAGCCAAACGCGCCAGCGTGCACTCAACCGGAAGTGTCATCAAATATTATGATTTGTTCTAAGACCTTGCTGAAACTTTAAGAACAGAATGTTTGATCAAGTAATCATTTAAATGCTAGAAAAGTACACTTTCTAGAATTTTATTTAAAGCTTATTAAGAAGTAGGTCTGAATTTAACACAGAGGAGTTGAGATTTTTACTTGAACAGGTTTTAACTACTGCAGTCTTGTATTATCTTGGTAGAGTTTTTTATATATATATATATATATATATATTGCTCTACTTTCCCTATTGTATTATTAACTATCAAAATACCCGCGCTTCGCACCGGGGAAGTAGTGTGTTAAAGAAGTTATTAAAAAGAAAAGGAAACATTTTAAAAATAATGTAACATGATTGTCAATGTAATTGTTTTGTCACTGTTATGAGTGTTGCTGTCATCAAAGATTTGATTATCATTATTTCTTTCAATCAGGCTCGTATTTGGAGGACATGTTGTGTTCAAGTTACGTTCCGTGTTTGTCAATCGTTGTAAAGATAACAGGTTTCATTCATCGAAGTGTTCACTACCCAAATCGCTAATTGTGAATCTAAGATGTTTGACAGGCATTCCCGGTATTAACTTGTGTATTTGCCAGCGAATATTTAGTGGCAGCGTGTCTATTAACTTGTGGGTTTTTCTGAGAGTATTTGGCGGCAGCGTCACGAAGTTGTTTCCATCTAGTTGCATCAGAAAATGTACCACGACGTCTTGACACGCCTCCTTTCTGACAGCTTGGATTGCTGCTGTCATAATCGGTTTGAGTTTAATGGTTTGTTTCAATTATGTTAGTATTTGCAGGACTTGTGTTGAAGTGACATTTGGCATCTGTCAAGCGTTGTAAGCATACAACCGGCTTCATCAATAGCTTCGCATCCAGCTTTTGAGAGTTGAAAAATTCATAAACATCAAAGTATCCACTACTCATATCATCATCTGTGAATCTAAGATGTTTAAGAGGCATTGGCGGTTCTCCAAAGGGGTAAAATTTTTGGCCATTTTGGTCCACTTGAAAGTGACAACTGAGCAATTCAGCGGCAGCCATCAACTCACATGCAGAAGCATAGGTGAAGGGCTTAAGCATTTCACTCTTATAGTGCTCCTGTGTAGTATAATTATCTCCTGTACTGTCATCAGTCCACACCTTGAACCTGTCCCAGTCATTCAATACATAAGGCACAATGTTCCTCCGGATATCAAGATTGAGCCTGATATGGCTGTGCAATATGTAACACAGAGAATGTAAAAGGCAGGCGGCATCTCCGGGCATGGAAACCACTCGGTAAGTGACAGATCTTTGATCGATGGTGATCACTTCGATAGACATGTTAATGGGGGTACGGTTGGAACAGTAAAAGAAATGGGTACCTGAACAATGTAAACTAAGTCTAAAATACCTACACAATAACTGTAAGCATAATAAACAAACAATAAAACAGCGGAGAAGCCCTGGATTAAATTAAAAGGCTGCAGTTATCAGCAAGGAGACATGAATACCGTGGTGAAGCAAGGAGGGGAATGAAGAGACCGGAGCGACGGACAGCCTTATATAAAAGCCTTGCAGGTTTTGCTAGAAGTTTGCAGGAGGGACTCTGCTGATTGAGCTGAATTTAGAAGACAATCAATAGGTAACAAAAAACCCTTGATTTTCTTGCATTATTATTTGTAATTTTGGAGAAATAGGACTGCCTTTCAAGATGGACATCTGTGTTATTTTCAGTTATATGTGCTTTCAATATTTCATAGTCGACTGTTCATTTAGTTTTCCTCCACTTTCACTCAGCTCTGCAGCTTTTTGTTTCTTAAGTTCAGACACAATGAGTTATTTCAGTATTGGAGGATTTCTTATTGTTTTTTTCAGGAGCCACTATGTCAGATGCAGCTCTCACCTTAGTATTCCCATTTTCCAACCACCTTACAGGTTACATTAGAGGCTCTATTAGGGCATGTGCTTAATTCAGACTTATGTCGAATATTATAAAACCTAGAGGCTGCTATTGTATCACAATAATGTTTTTTAACAATATACTGCTCTTAATAGTTACCATTATTTCTAAATCAAATAAAACGCAGAAATGATCAGATATACCCTTGACCTGCTTCAATTTTTAGTCCTTTTGAAATTAGTAAATCCAGCATGGCTGGCATGCTGGATAAGATCAAAGGAGTGCAGCAAGTTAATCAATTCTCTTGCTTTTGATTTATTACAATTATATTCACCTTAAAATTGTAATCATCTTCAATTAGGAACCTGTTACACATGATTGTTATTATAGATACCAAGTCTGAGAATTCATCGATATAGGACTCATTAAATTTTAAATAGTGAAAATGAAAGACTGCAAGCTTCGTCGTATAACTACGGCAAGACTCTAAAGACATGAAAGTACCAAAACTGGCATCTTTACAATTTAATTGGCTCAATAAAATGCTTGCTGAACTGCTACCTTTCTTACCTTAGAATAGAATTAACAAATTACAGTATAAATTCGGAGGTGCTGCTTTAGTTAACACTGGCGCTTCGTTACTGCTGAGCCAAATTTCACTCAGATTATTAATATAAAAAGTAATATTAGGTAACAGTAGAATTACCAAAGCCTAAGAAAAAAAATTCATAAACCCGGCCCACCTTAAATCTATTCGCGCCTCTCTGTCAGCGCCTGCTCTCCCATCCTCCCACCACCTCAGAAATAGCGAAAACCTCTCCCAGCTAAAGCCTTGTTTATCAGGGAGTCCGGTAGTACCTAGAGCTGTATAGGCTAAAAAATATTGTTATTTGGAACACATGCATTTCATGTGTTCCGTGTCTACAAAGATGTATGTAAGTGCAGGATGACTGGAAATACAAGAAATGTTGAACACATACCTAAAAGACAAACTCTTTTCATGTTTTAGAACGAACGACAAAAGTTTGACATGAAGTGTATAATGTAAAATAAGACTGAACTCCAAATATCAAACAAGCACTTTCACAAAAGTTGGAAATATAACAGAACAAGTGCGCTTTTATTCAAGACTAACCAGATTTCTTTTTCTTCAGTTATAGTGTGGCTTATTGTCTCTACCTCTTTGGTAGTACAATGGTAAGAACTGTTGATTTCTGTTCAAAAGGTTACAGGTTCGAGCCTCCCCACGTCCCAAAATAAACATTTTGAATAGTGAGCCGCTCTTATTGTTATCCTGCCAGTGAGTCTGCCCCATGCCTGTCATTCAACAAAACAGCACGGCTTACAGAGCTCGCCAACATATTGTGCAAAGTCCTGTTTGTGGTGATGTTTTGTGATGGTCCTTACATAAGAAACATTTATATGTTACTTATAATAAAAGCCAGATCGACTGATATTTACCTTGATTTATTTACTCATCTTCCTACAGCGTAAAGTCACAAGTAGACTGCAGAGCTTCCTGTTTTTGATCAACAAGGGCATCCTCACAAATTACACGTGTAATACCATGAAAAATGCCTGCTGACACTTCAGTATGCAAGCAATGGTACAAGAATGCAGTTAGACTTCTTTTTTGGGCACATACACTGTCCAGATCTTAACACTAGCGTGGAGAGTGGCTAGCATACTGAAGAGTCTATCATCACTGTCTGCAAGCATGTTTGGATAGCAGAAAGCTTTGAAGTATCTCCGTTGTGAGTGGTGATGATAGTTCGCGAGGTTTGAGGTGATGTGGGCTTTGGCTCCTGCATGCATTGCAATCTTCAGCAACTGCCAGGGTAAAGCCCAGTGTATGAGTAGCACAATATGGACTAGAAGTGGACGATGCTATCCTAGACACAGATCATTTTTATACTAGGTGAGCTTCTGTTGCGTAAAATGCTTTCATCTGGCAAGGAGCTGTTGGATCTGCTTCTCTAGGGGTTCCAGTTCTTCCACAGCACGTTGTTGTTAATGTTCAGCCATCTTGAAAACCAACTGGGCTAGCTTTATAAATAGTGGAGTGCAGTGGCTTGAGTTTCTAGATGTAATCAGTGACAGTTTGGTAACACATTATGTTAAAGCACCAACACTGGGAGTAGCCTGTCTGAATTTAGTATTTTGTAATAACCAGGATAGAATTAAGGGTGCTATTTCACTATGGTCAACTGACCATAACATAATGCAGTTCTCAGTGTTTTAGCAACACATGGATGCAAAGACTAAAACTCTTAAGTTTAACTTTGATAAGTAGAATTTTGAACAAATTCGACACAGTCTGGGATGATCTTTTAACTGCGGAGTCAGCTGAGGTGTAGTGGAACAGTTTTAAAAATGTGTTACATACAATGTAGGACAGATGCATCTCAAAATTTTGAATTAGTTAGAAATTAAACTTCCACTTCCAGGTACTACTTCCAGGTAAATAAGGAAATAAAGAAGCCGCATAGACAAAAACAGCTGTATAAGGCATTATAAAACTATTAATTCCAATGCTAAACATATACGAGAGAATCAGAATAACCATTAAGAAGGGAAGTTAAAAGGCAGTTGGATAGGAATAGAACAGTTAAGGTGAAAGATGACTCAAAAGAGATTGTTTTAGCATTTTTGTAGTTAAAGAGCAGTCAAGAAGAAGCATATCAGGAATGGAAAATATGTAAATAGTGAAATAGCAAATGCGCTAAACTTGCATTTATTTGAAGTTTTCACATGTGGATAACCTCCCAGCAGTAACAGGGACTTCTATGGAGGTGTTGAAGATTACAGATCGAGAAATGCTGTTTAGATTTAATAGGCTGAAGTGTATATAATGTTATATAAAACCATCCTCAAACCTGATTTAATGTAATAAAGGTATGACAGATGCTTTAGCTCAATTCATCTTTACACCCATGAAAGCTGAAATTACAAGTTTTTTCAAGGCTTTCAATATACACTGGATGTTAGTAAATGATAGCTTTCTGCACTGACCTGAAACCTCTGTACAGGTACTAAAGTGGGGTCATAATTGCATTTCTACTTTTAAGGTATGAACCTTGCTATAGTATTTTGAGTTTCTGGATGTTAGACAATTTTACAGGCAGCATAACAATTAGAAATTAAATTATTTGAATTGGAATACATTAGTGTTTGACATTAAAGTTTAGATTTTCTTTTGGGGTATTAGCATAACCATCGATGGTAGATTATGTATCTTAGTTTTGCAATTTTGTGAAATTCAATAGATCTTGTTAAAACATGATGATTAAAGGTTGGCTCTGTGTCAAAATTAGCATTGAATTGTTTACTTTGCCATTAAAAATAATTTTCTAAATTTGTGTCTTGGTTTACAGAGAAGACCAAAAATAAAGTGTATGTTGTAGGTGTCAAAGGCTTTCTGAAAAAATAGGTTAATGTGACTGGGTAAACCACTGTATTTGTTTATTTAATTCTAATATTTTTTCATAGTACACTTGTGTAGTAAGCTCAGACAGCTGTAAATGTTGACAAAAATAATGTAGGTAACATACAGCAAAATTTAATAGAATAACACAGAAACATAAGAGAGTTTGCTATGTTGAAATAAAATGGTTCAGAAAATAATTTGAATGGAAACGCATCAATTTTCTAGCCTAGTTATCCACTTCTAGATTGTGAAGAACTGGTGCCAACTCTATGCTGTGGGAGTGTTTGGAGGAAGGTGAGTATTTAAACAGTAAGCCTGTCCATTGCAGAGTTTAGTCACGTATTTCTGTGTAATGTGGGAAACTCAGAAAAAAAAACACCCTGAAAATGTGTAGCTCCTCAGTTTTAGAAATATGAAGTAACAGTGTTAATCACTGCCCTGCTGGGCTGCCATATTTCAAAGGAAAGGTGTAATATGTATTTAGGATTATACATGCTGTATCTGTAGTTAAAGGCATATTGTCTTGTTAATAAGAGCTTTAAAATGTCTGAAACCAATTAAAGTAAATGGCTAGTGGTTTATTGACTATAACAAAGATCTAACAGCAGGTCATTGATAGGCGAAAGCAGTGTTTTCCAGCTAATCTAATGATCTAGGTTAGGAGCATTAGGTTGTTCAGTGAATTTTTTCTATCCATAAAGGCCATGTCGCATTACACAATTTTTACAGCATTTTTTTTTCCCCCTTCAATTATAGTCTTTAAGGGGCAGTCACTTTTACACTCCTGTGACCACCAGTCACATAGTGTAAATGCCCGGTGATTCAGTCTAACTAGTCTGCAGCCTACTCTGTCAAAATCAAACAGGTTTGATTTCCCCTTAACCCTTAACTACTCACACCATATCTTATAAATACTCGTGTGGTGTACTTTGTGAGGTTGTAATTTAAAATATTACAATAAATTCAAATTTTACATGTTTTTAATGTAATTTAATACTATATTACTGAATTGTATAACAGAGTCTAGAACTATGTGAAAATAAACCTGATCCACTTCTCCAGTGCTCACTTGTCACCGGTCACATTTTAATCCACTGTAGGATTTGCACACGTTTCACATTTTAGTTGTGGACTGTTCTTTGCAGACAAAGTCATTGCAAGAAGAGCATCCTTAAGTACCTTTGTCGTGTACCAAATGCACCATATGGAACTTGCGACTGTGCATCCACTCAGTAAACTGGCTGGGGGCACACTGGAGGGAAACCATTGCAACACTGTACTTGTACTGAATCAAGCTGAGGATACATGGTGAATACTTGCCTGTAGGTTCAAGTAAAAGTACATTGGACAAAAATAACTGAGATTGGTGTACAAAATATACCAGTGCGAGTAGTTAAGGGTTAAGTCTTAGAGGCAGACTGTCTGAATGGGAGCTGACAATCTACGAGTGCCCACCATTGAAGTATAATGCATGTAATACAGTAAGAAAGAGAGAGAAGTGTGGATGTTTTGGACCTTGCAAACAGAAGATAGGCTCTCGTGTCTTTTCTGATAACAAAATGGAAAAAAGAAAAGGGCTGAGATTGCAACTGAACTCCGCTGTACTTGTAAATCTTATTTTTACAGCACATTACCAAATCTCAAAAAAGGGGCGAACACACGATTCTTTGGAAATGGGAAAATGTGCTGGAAAGTCATCATGCAGTCAGGAATATTGACATCCACTGCGGTTTCTAGTAAATTGACATACAGCAGGGAAAATAAGTATTGAACGCATCAACATTTTTCTCAGTAAATATATTTCTAATGGTGCTATTGACATGAAATTTTCACCAGGTGTTGGTAACAACCCAGGTAATCCTCACATACTAAGAAATCAATACAAACAAGTCCGTAAATTATGTGTAATAAAGTGGAATGACACAGGGGGAAAGTATTGAACACACGAAGAAAAGGAAGTGCAAAAAGACATGGAAAGCCAAGAAACCAGTTGAAATCTTTTAGTATTTATAAAGCAATCCTGCCCCCTGTCAGTGCAAATTAATATCAGCTGGTTTAGTTCTAATTGATGACCTATAAAAAAGGTTTCTCATTACCAAGGTGTACACAAGAAGCATCTAATGATGGGTAAAAGCAAAGAGCTCTCAAGACCTTCTTCACCGCCTTATTATTGCAAAACGTACTTACATTGGTTACAGACACATTTCTGAACTTCTGAATGTCCCAGTGAGCAGCATTGGGGCCAAAATCCAGAAGTGAAAAGAACATCATTTCACCATAAACCAGCCACTATCAAGTGCTCCTTGCAACAATTTCTGACAGAGGAATCAAAGGAATAATCAGAAGAGTTGTCCAAGAGCCAAGGACTATTCGCAGAGAGCTTCAGAAAGATCTGGAATTAGCAGGTACTGTTGTTTCAAAGAAAACTATAAGTGATGCACTCAACCACCATGGCCTATATGCACGCTCATCACGCAAGACTCTACTGCAAAAGACAAAGCATGTTGAAGCTTGTTTAAAGTTTGCTGCACAACATTTGGCCAAACCAATGAAATACTGGGTGAATATAATCTGGTCAGATGAGATCAAAATTTAACTCTTTGGATTTAATTTGCACATACCATGTTTGGAGGAGAAATGGCAGTGCACATCACCCCAAAAACACCATAGCAACAGGCTGTTTTTCAGCATATGGTACTGGCAGACTTCATATAATTGTAGGAAGGATGAATGGAGAAATGTACTGGGACTTTCTTGATAAGAATCTGCTGCCATCTGCCAGGATGCTGAAAATGAAACAAGGGTGGACATTTAAGCAAGACAATGACCCCAAACAGACAGCCAAGGAAACTCTCAGTTTCCGAGAAAGAAAATAAAGCTGCTAGAATGGCCCAGACAATCACCCGACTTGAATCCAATTGAAAATCTATGGAAAGAACTGAAGATCAGAGTTCATAGAAGAGGCCCCTAGAACCAAATCGCACCCAAGGAATGCATGCAACGAGTTTCTCCATACAGGAGGCGACTTGAAGCCGTCATTGCCAACAAAAGCGTTTCTTCTAAGTATTAAATAAATTTCAGTAAGCATGTTCAATACTGTGTCATTCCTCTTTATTACACATAATTTATGGATTTTTTTTTTTGTTTTTTTTTTTAACACTTAAGAGGAATTTCTTTTTTCAATTTTTGCAACCATGTTTTCTCTTTCTATAGTTAAAATGTAAAAAAAAAAAAGTTTTCAGTGACATGGCTTTTATTATCAGTTAAGAAACTACATGTCAGCCTTAGATAATCTTTAGGTATCATAGAATATCCTGTATGCTAGCTCTTGTATTTGCATGATCTTATCCTTCAGGAAAAAATGTTGAATTTTGACCATTGTTTTTCCCAGTTTTTTTCCTGTAGTACATTTTGAATTCATTCTTCCATCCATCCATTAATTATCCCGCTATATCCCAACTACAGGGGCACGGGGGGTCTGCTGGAGCCAATCCCAGCCAAGGCTCTGAATTTTTTGGAATGTGTAATCTCCCTTTTGCTTTTTTCGCATACAAAATTAAGAATGAATGTTAAATACTGTAAATTATTGATGTAAATGGTAATTTACTGAATTATTAAACAGTGCCTGTCGATAAAACTAACTACCTGGATATTTCGATATTTTCTGGTGTTTGTTGAACAGTATACAAGGATAATAGTAGACATGGTTCCAGCACTTTGTTGTTTATTCCACCATACCTATAGTTCAGTATTTCACAGATGAAAGGTAATTTTAAAAGCAAGCTTGAGAACACTTCTGCAGCCATCCTTACACTATGAAAACATTTGAAAGGTCTGCATTTTGGGGACATGTGATAAATTACCGATGTATGTTTTGGATGAAATGTCTTACATGCTTTTTTGTTAAAAGAATAACAAAAGAAAAACATTTGTGGGTATATGCATATGTAAATTATCAAATTGCATATTTATATTTACCGTGTATATTTTATCCACCTTAATAAAAGGATAAGTGTCTGTATATCTGTTTGTCCATTCAGTTGCTTTATCTCAGTCATTCCAACAGATGCTGCATCATCAAAATTCAAAGTTTCAAAGTTTGTCATGTGCACAGTAAGGAAACACGTTTCCCTGTACAATGAAATTCTTTCTTTGCTGTCCACACCAAATGACAAAACCAACATATAAAGATAAACATAAATAATAAGTAGCAGATAGATAATAAGTAACAGAGGCAGCATAAAGTATAAAAACAGAAGTATAAATTGTAATGTGCAGGTAGGTATGTGATGGACAAGTCAAATACAGTTGTGTGAGGTAGATAGAATGAGGTGAACCATGGTTGTAAACTCCAGTCAGTTATTTAGGAGTCTAATGGCCTTGGGAAAGAAAGAGTTCTTTAGCCTGGATGTCCTGTATTTCATACTTCTATACCTCTTGCACTTTGGGTAGAAGTGTGAACAGTTCGTGTTGGGGGTGGGTGGGGTCCCATAGAATCAAGGCAGTTCTCCTATGGACTCTGCAGCTGTAGATGCTCTGAAGAGAGGGCAGTGGGGTCCTGGTGATCTTCTCAGCAGTTATTACCACTCCCTGAAGGCATTTGCAGTCCATAGCAGTAGTGTTGCCGTACCACACAGTGAAGCAGCTGGTGAAGATTCTCTCAACAATGCAGCTGTAAAAGTTGCCAAGGATCTTAGTTGACATACCAAACTTCCTCAGCCTCCTCAAAGTACAGCTGCTGTTGGGCCCTCTTGACCAGCTGTCTGGTGTTAAGTGTCCAGGTGAGGTCCTCACTGATGTAGACGCTCAGGTATTTAATGCTGGTCAAACTGTCCACTTCATGTCTTTGGATGAACAGTGGCCAGTGAGGTCTCCTCTCCTTCCTCATGTCCACTATCGTCTCCTTCGTCTTAACTGTGTTGAGCAAGGTGAGGTTGTTGTCCTCACACCATGACGCCAGACTGTCCACCTCCCTCCTGTAGGATGCCTCATCCCCAAAAGTGAGGTGTCTAATCACTGCGGTGTCATCTGTGAGCTTTAGGATGATGTTATCTTTGTGCTTTTACAAATTCCATACCATATGTGACAGAGACACATGTATTGCATTTGTCATCCAAACACATGACGCATCACAAACATTTGGAGTGATGCATTTTACTACTACATATGTTTGTGATGCGCCACTGTTGGGTTGACAATGGCAGTGTATTTTATTAAACCATACATGCATTACAAATTATGTTCCAATAGATGGTG
>NC_053166.1:108558667-108643667 GCF_016835505.1 Polypterus senegalus
TCTAAAAAAGTGGCACACTACAAATTTGTTTCTATTTTTTCCCAAGGGGATTTAGCTCTCCTTCTATCAGTCAGATAAAGAAATGTAAAGTTGTGCATTGAGTACCTCTTTTCTGCTGGGTCCTTTTTGATCACATCAGGTTTTAAAAAGTACACATTAAGTAGGCTAAGTAAAGGGTGCAGTAACAACAATATTCTGTTAGCAGTATTACTTAAAGTTTTACATGTTGAATTATGTTTATTGTAGGGAACAATATTGAGATCTGCTGACCAAAAATAGGCTAGAAATTCTGGGATTCGGGAAGCCTGAAATCAGTGCTTTATATTAATAGACACAGGGAAAATTTAAATCCTGTTCAGACCTGTACTGAAGGGCATCTGTTTAAGAAAGAGCTTATCAGTTCCTGTTATCAGCCAGTAAAATATCCCACAACCCATCAGTAATTTTAACTTCTCTTTAGAAATGTTTTTTGAAAATCTTCAATATTATTGGATTTTGCCTTGAAATGTCCACAAATTGTAATATGTAATTTGTTTGCAATTTTAAAGCACCTACACGGGGTAAAGCTTGCCTGGATTTAGCATTTTGTAATAAGCAAGATAGAATTGAGGGTGTAGATGTGTTTGAACCACTAGGGTTATTTTGTAAGAGTGCGGATGCAAAGACTGAAATTGTTAAGTTGAACTTTGGTATGGCAAATTTTGACCAGATGCAACAAAGTCTAAGGAGGATACACTGGGATAAGCTTTTAAGTGTGGAGACAGTCGAGGAGCAGTTGAACACGTTTAAAAATGTTTTACATGTAATGCAGGACATATATATACCTAAATTTGAAATTAATAGGAAATTCTTTAAAAACTTCACAGTGGATTAATAAAGATTTCAAAAAGAAGCTGCAAAAGAAAAAACTGCTTTATAAGGCATATAAGACTAATGACTGAAAGTGAATCGTTGAGAACATGAGGGCAACCATTAAGAAGGATATTAGGAAGGCTAAAAGACAGTTTGGAGGAATATAGCAGATAAGGCGAAAGATGACCCGAAGAGATTCATTCTGTATTTATTTTAGTAGTAAAAACAGTCGAGGAAGAGGTGAAGTGCATCAGGAATAGTAAAGGGGAAATAAAAAAAAATTACAGAGAGTGAAATAGCAGACACTCTAAACTTGCATTATTTTGAGGTCTTTAAAACTAAGGAAGTGGATAACCTCCCAGCAGTAAATAGGACTACTAAGGAGGTACTGAGTGATATAGAAATTGTAGAGGGAGATGTACTTCTCAGATTAAATAGACTGAAATTAAAACAAATCACCAGGACCAGATAATAATTATCCTCTGGTTCTTAAGGAGGTTAATGAATGAATACAGTTAGGTCCATAAATACAGTGCATCCGGAAAGTATTCAGAGCGCATCACTTTTTCCACATATTATGTTACAGCCTTATTCCAAAATGGATTAAATTAATTTTTTTCCTGAGAATTCTACACACAACACCCCATAATGACAACGTGAAAAAAGTTTACTTGAGGTTTTTACAAATTTATTAAAAATAAAAAAACTGAGAAATCTCATGTACATAAGTGTTCACAGCCTTTGCTCAATACTTTGTCGATGCACCTTTGGCAGCCATTACAACCTTAAGTCTTTTTGAATATGATGCACAAGCTTGGCACACCTATCCTTGGCCAGTTTCGCCCATTCCTCTTTGCAGCATCTCTCAAACTCCATCAGGTTAGATGGGAAGCGTCGGTGCACAGCCATTTTAAGATCTCTCCAGACATGTTCAATCGGATTCAAGTCTAGGCTCTGGCTGGGCCACTCAAGGACATTCACAGAGTTGTCCTTAAGCCACTCCTTTGATATCTTGGCTATGTGCTTAGGGTCATTGTCCTGCTGAAAGATGAATCGTCGCCTTAGTATGAGGTCAAGAGCGCTCTGGGGCAGGTTTTCATCCAGGATGTCTCTGTACATTACTGCAGTCGTCTTTCCCTTTATCCTGACTAGTCTTACAGTTCCTGCCACTGAAAAACATCCCCACAGCATGAGGCTGCCACCACCATACTTCACTATAGGGATGGTATTGGCCTGGTGATGAGCGGTGCCTGGTTTCCTACAAACGTGACACCTGGCATTCACACCAAAGAGTTCAATCTTTGTCTCATCAGACCAGAGAATTTTGTTTCTCATGGTCTGAGAGTCCTTCAGGTGCCTTTTGACAAACTCCAGGCGGGCTGCCATGTGCCTTTTACTAGGAGTGGCTTCCGTCTGGACACTCTACCATACAGGCCTGATTGGTGGATTGCTGCAGAGATGGTTGTCCTTCTGGAAAGTTCTCCTCTCTCCACAGAGGACCTCTGGAGCTCTGACAGAGTGACCATCGGGTTCTTGGTCACCTCCCTGATTAAGGCCGTTCTCCCCTGATCATTCAGTTTAGATGGCCGGCCAGCTCTAGGAAGAGTCCTGGTGGTTTCGAACTTCTTCCACTTATGGATGATGGAGGCCACTGTGCTCATTGGGACCTTCAAAGCAACAGAAATGTTTCTGTAACCTTCCCCAGATTTGTGCCTCGAGATAATCCTGTCTCAGAGGTCTACAGACACTTCCTTTGACTTCATGCTTGGTTTGTGCTCTGACATGAACTGTCAACTGTGGGACCTTATATAGACAGGTGTGTGCCTTTCCAAATCATGTCCAATCAACTGAATTTACCACAGGTGGACTCCAATTAAGCTGCAGAAACATCTCAAGGATGATCAGGGGAAACAGGATGCACCTGAGCTCAATTTTGGGCTTCATGGCAAAGGCTGTGAATACTTATGTACATGTGCTTTCTCAATTTTGTTTTTTTGTTTTTTTTTAATAAATTTGCAATAATCTTCAAACTTTTTTCACGTTGTCATTATGGGGTGTTGTGTGTAGAATTCTGAGGAAAAAAATGAATTTAATCTATTTTGGAATAAGGCTGTAACATAAAATGTGGAAAAAGGGATGCGCTGTGAATACTTTCTGGATGCACTGTATTTGGACAGAGACAACTTTTTCTAATTTTGGTTCTGTACATTACCACAATGAATTTTAAATGAAACCACTCAGATGCAGTTGAAGTGCAGACTTTCAGCTTTAATTCAGTGGGGTGAACAAAACGATTGCATAAAAATGTGAGGCCACTAAAGCATTTTTTAACAAAATCCCTTCATTTCAGCTGCTCAAAAGTAATTGGACAATTGACTCAAAGGCTATATCATGGGCAGGTGTGGGCAAGTCTGTTATGTCATTATCAATTAAGCAGATAAAAGGCCTGGAGTTGATTTGAGGTGTGGTGCTTGCATGTGAAAGATTTTGCTGTGAACAGACAACATCTGGTCGAAGGAGCTCTCCATACAGGTGAAAGAAGCCATCCTTAAGCTGCGAAAACAGAAAAAAGCCATCCGAGAAATTGCTACAATATTACAAGTGGCAAAATCTACAGTTTGGTACATCCTGAGAAAGAAAGCAAGCACTGGTGAACTCGGCAACGCAAAAAGACCTGGACGTCCATGGAGGACAACAGTGGTGGATGATTGAATTTCCATGGTGAAGAGAAATCCCTTCACAACAGCCAACCAAGTGAACAACACTATCCGGGGGTAGGCGTATCGATATCCAAGTCTACCATAAAGAGAAGATTGCATGAAAGTAAATACACAGGGTGCACTGCAAGGTGCAACCCACTCATAATCATCAAGAATAGAAAGGCTAGATTGGACTTTGCTAAAGAACATCTAAAAAAGCCAGCACAGTTCTTGAAAAACATTCTTTGGACAGATGAAACCAAGATCAACCTCTACCAGAATAATGGCAAGAAAAAAGTATGGAGAAGGCATGGAACAGCTCATTATCCAAAGCATACCACATCATCTGTAAAACACGGTTGAGGCAGTGTGATGGCTTGGGCGTGCATGGCTGCCAGTGGCACTGGGACACTAGTGTTTATTGATGATGAGACATAGGACAGAAGCAGCCGAATGAATTCTGAGGTGTTCAGAGACATACTGTCTGCTCAAATCCAGCTAAATGCAGTCATACAGATGGACAATGACCCAACACGTACAGCCAAAGCAACCCAGGAGTTTATTAAAGCAAAGAAGTGGAAAATTCTTGAATGGCCAAGTCAGTCACCTGATTTTAACCCAATTGCATGCATTTCGCTTGTTGAAGACTACACTTCAGACAGAAAGGCCCACAAACAAACAGCAACTGAAAGCCGCTGCAGTAAAGGCCTGGAAGAGCATTACAAAGGAGGAAACCCAGCATCTGGTGATGTCCTTGAATTCAAGACTTCAGGCTGTCATTGCCAACAAAGGGTTTTCAACCAAGTATTAGAAATGAACATTTTATTTCCAGTTCTTTAATTTGTCCAATTACTTTTTAGCCCCTGAAATGAAGGGATTGTGTTAAAAAAATGCTTTAGTTTCCTCACATTTTTATGCAATTGTTTTGCTCACCCCACTGAATTAAAGCTGAAAGTCTGCACTACAACTGCATCTGAGGTGTTTCATTTAAAATTCATTGTGGTAATGTACAGAACCAAAATTAGAAAAAAGTTTTCTCTGTCCAAATATTTATGTACCTAATTGTATATAAACTGCACACTGGGGAGATTCCAAAGGACTGAAAAATGGCAAATATTATCTTGTTATATAAAATGGTTGACCGGGCCGATCCAAGCAACTATAGGCCAGAAAGCTTAACGTGCATTACAGGAAAATTAATGGAAACAATTATTAAGGGTAAAATTGAGCAGCATATGGCAAGTACATGAGTTTTTGTGAATAGTTAGCATGGGTTCAGAAGAAGCAGGTTGTGTTTTACCAACCCGCAGGAAATTTATGAAGAAGCATCAAAAGTATATGATAATATTGGAACATGTGATATTATTTATCTTGACTTTCAGAAAGCATTTAATAAGGTGCCACGTGAGAGATTGGGCATCAAACAGAAGAAATGGAAGTTCAGGGTGATGTTTGTAGATAGGTGCAGAATTGACTGAGACACAGGAGGCAGAGGGTGATGGTGCTAGGAACCTTATCAGAATTGCCTGATGTTCAGAGTGGTGTTCCACAGGGGTCAGTGCTAGGACCGCTTCTGTTTTTAATATATATAAATGATTTAGATAGGAATATCAGTAACATACAGGTTAAATTTGCAGATTATACCAAGAAAGATGGATTGGCAGATAATTTGGAATCTGTTAAATTATTACAGAAGAATTTGGACAACATGCAGGCTTGGGCAGACTTGTGGCAGACGAAATTTAATGTAAATGTAAAGTATTGCACATAGGAAGTAAAAATGTTAGGTTTGAATACACAATGGATGGTTGGAAAATTGAGAGTACACCTTATGAGAAGGATTTAGGAATCACAGTGGACTCTTAAGATATCGACATTCCGACAGTGTTCAGAAGTCATTAAGAAGGCAAACATATTGTTGGGTTATATAGCACAATGTGTGGAGTACAAGTCCAAGGAGGTTATACTCAACCTTTTATAATGCACTGGTGAGTCCTCATCTTGAGTACTGTGTTGCAGTTTGGGTCTCAAGGCTACAAAAAGGACATAGCAGTACTAGAAAAGGTCCAGAGAAGAGCAACTACACTTATTCCAGGGCTACATGGATTGGATTATGAGGAAAGATTAAAAGAGCTGAGCCTATATGGTTTAAGCAAAAGAAGATTAAGAGGTAACATGGTTGAAGCATTTAAAATTATCAAAGGAATTAGTGCAGTGGATCGAGACTGATATTTTAAAATAAGGTCATCAAGAATATAGGGACACAGTTGGAAACTTAAGGGTAAATTTTGCACAGACAAAGTTTTTCTTTACACAAAGAACGATAGACACTTGGAATAAGCTGCCAAGTAGTGTGGTAGACAGTAAGACTTTAGGGACTTTCAAAACTCGACTTGATGTTTTTTTTTGGGGTTTTTTTTTGGAAGAAATAATTAGGACTGGTGGGCTTTGTTGGGCTGGATGATCTGTTCTCGTTTAGACTGTTCTATTGTTGAATCCAACATTAAGTTGTTCAGAGTCATATCTTCTATTTTGGGCACAAGGCTGGAGTCAATAGTGAACAAGGGAAAACAATCAAAATCCACTCGACTGATTTGTCTTATATATTGTGTAATATGCACATGGGTAAAGTGTTCCTTTTTGTGTATATGATCTTGCAGACATGGACATTACAATTAGGAAAACTGTCACTCAGTTGTGCATTTCCTCCTGTGCTTTGTAGATCTCAATAGTTATTGGACAAATGAGTGCTGTACATACACTGTATTTCTGTTCAATTTGCTTGTCATGTTTGGGAAAGGAGTAACATCTGTCTAATGGATGTTAAATGTCTGCAAAATCCCAGAGCATGTAATTCTTCATTATTGTTTTAAAATTTCTGCATAGCTATTCTGTAGTTCACGTTTACCTAAGGCTTTGTATGCATGTAATTTTTTTTTTTTTTACTATTTTGTCTAAATACTTTCTTACAGTGTCAATTACTGTGTTTAGTTGCAGGAACAAGACCCCCGCTCATGGACGACCCAGTGGAAAGAAGCAGAACAAGCAGAGTCTAGTTCCCGGGGTAGTTCTCAGTGATGCTTTCGTTTTTTTTACACTTTGCTATCCTGAGTATTCTTGCCTTTCGCTAAGGTATATTTTATTTTTGTAAAAAAAAAGTCTATTTTGGTTCTGACTTACACCCTTAAAGTCTACAAAGGACAGAAAAAGAAAAAACATAATTTGTTTCTTTGTAGTTTTTTCTTAGTGGGTGGTGTATTTATTATAATCTTTTTTACAAAATATTTGAAAAAAATGTTAATTATCAGATGTTTTAAATAATTTTGTATAATTAAAAATGTTTCAAACTCCCTTGTGTGTGTTACTGTCTGTGTTTTTTTTTTTTTGCCTTTTCCCCAACAGTATGAAAAGCTTCAATTCTGTTTTCTGTACTTAGTACAAAGGCATGTAAAGTTAAGTCTTACCTGCTTTTGAGTACGTGCTTTGTGATGACGTTAAATACAATTTCTTAAATTAGTTAGTATTTGAAAAATCATGGAATACCTTTGTTCTGCTTGTGTCCCAATTTTTGTAATCTGAAGCCCATCCTTTTTTCATACTGTAATGTTTTGTACAATTTGGGTTTAAATATACAGCCTAGATCATCATTTGGTGGCTAGCCCTCGTGGAAGTTTTATATAACCCCACGGTATCCCTCCTCTAACACTTTTTTCCCCCCAGTTATATTAAATTTATGCAAAATGTTTAAATTTCTGTCAAGTGCAGAAAATTTGAAATGGGCAGGTGCTGTTTTAAGATTAACAGGACACTAAAGGCATAGGAGAACATTCATAATGAAATTAAGTGTTTCATTCCAGGTTAGCAACTTTGATTATACTGGTTTACAAAAAATATTTTTTGTTTGTTAGTGGGAACTTCAGACCAGCTCTTTATTAAGTTTGTTTTACACCGATTTCATATATGAAATCGGAATGAAGCTAGCACTTTAGGTTTTTGTGGTACACATCATTGACGTTGTGACACTTTTGAATATCAATATAATATATCAACACATGGTTCTGGAGATTGAACTATGTCCCACCAAAATTGTTTTGATGTCTTCTGGTTTGTTTTCAGAAAAAATACAATACCAGAGACATGTTAAAACATGTTTGTCTGTTTACCTCAATATAAAAGCGAGGTCAGCGTGCTCAAAAATGTTTGAAGCACTTGTTTTTGCACTTGTACTGCACAGCCGTCTCTCTTTGCAAGAACCAACAGATGAAATCTTTCCCCAAACCACCAATATTTCTCATACAAAAATAAGAATCTAAACGATAGTTTGTTGGTTCCCACCACACCATGGGTACAGCAAACGGCATTTTCTTCTGCTTGCCATTCAGCCAATTTGTTAAACCTGAATAGAAAATAGTGCAGCACTCTCTTGGTCACCAAGTTTACAGCCAAAGTAATGCTTGTATGCAGTTTTAAGTCTGCCAGAAATATTCTTTCGCTGGTCTTGTGGAGTAAATTGTCCAGAGACATAACAAAAATTGTCACAGTTGTAAACACAAAGTCTTCTGCTCATGCCTGGAAACTAGTTTAAAAAGTCCCCAGTAAACAAATCAGTAAAAACACTTTTTAACAACAATTTTCAAAGTAATGGTGAATCTAACGAACGAAATGTCCTGAAATGCAATGTTAAGGAAACAGTAAAACCGATTACCTACTGCAGCGTCATGTCTGAGTTGTATCATTATGCTTTAGAGTCCTATAAAACTTCGTCATCAGTAACATGTTTTTTCCGCTAATTAAAAATTAATAATTTTAAATAAAATTAATAATGACAAGGTAAATAACTCACAGCTGTCAGCAACATGTGGTGAATTCGTTTATTTCAATGATATCCCTGGTGGAATTAACGGTATTTATCAATATTGTTGTCCGCCTTTACTGTCCAGTCACCCTAATAGTCCAACACCTAGAACTTTATAACTAAAAAATGGGACATGCTAGATGAAAACTGTGTTCAAATTTGGAGTCAGCAAATGAAATTTGTTAAAAGTACAGGTGAAAGAAGCCCAGCAATGAAATGCTTGTTGACCGGTGTTATACAGCAATTGAATGTCAACAGAGGATGGCTGGTATTGTGCCTGTTTAAATTGTACTGAATTTTTATGTTAGTAAAATTAAAAGCTCTCCTCTTTTTCAAAGTAAGGAAAGCTTATGTTATTACCACATTTATGTCATTATTGAATTAGTTCCAAAATAGAAATACTTGATTTGTGTTTGCTTTTGAGAGAATGATGATGTGGCATAAATAAGCTGTGCATTGTAATTATTTTATCTTGTTTAATTCATTTGAATGACTGAGTTACAAATGAAAAGTCAATTGCTTTTAATGCTGCACCACCCATAAACCCTGATAAAGGAATGGATGCTTTGTTTTTATCCTTTCAATGTAATAGATGTTGCTCTAACTAGTATATTTCTACCAGTGACTAGTCTACAAGATTTTGCACAATGAGATGCTACATATATTCATTCCAAAATAGCATTTATTTAGTGTTTCTAAACATTTATAGCCAGATATTCATTTGGGTGTTTATAATGCATTGAAGCATGAGTTAGACCATTCTGATGAAACGACCTTGAATGTGTTTATCAAAGTACATAATTGCCGGGTGGCTCTTGAAACGGCATACTAAAAAGTAATATTCATTAGTATAACAAGTAAAATGTGATGAACGTGGTGTAAACATATGCAGCACACATTTGAAAAGTATGAGGGAGAGAATGGATGCCATCTCCAGATATGATTATTTAATGCAGGGGTGGATAGTCCAATTCAATGGCTTGTTCTGGTTTACTACACAGCTAAGTAGAAACAAAGCTTTGTCACTTAAGTTCAGCGCCTTGAAAAAAATGTAAGAGTTGTTTTACAAGAACTCTGAAATAATTGATCAGCTTGATTTCACAGAAGTAGCCTTCAAGTTGGAAGAAACGTGCAATATTAGAGCATCACAAGTTTCTGACATTTGAAATTTGAATTAATCTGACTTGTCTATTAAATATTATTCATTAGTAAGTGTTATTATCCATCTAATGTTTCCTCTATATACTGATGCAAAACATAAATATCAAACCTGACAGTGATTTTCTGACAAGTCTGATTTGAAAAAAATGCTGTTGCAAAAGCAGATTTAAAAAGTTAATATAAATAAAATGATCCTGAATAACTTAAGTATTCACCCATTTATATGACATCAATATTGTAATGTCTCAATTTTTATTACTTTAAGCAGAATTTATTTTGCTTATGGAACAGAAAATGCCCACAAGTAATTTGGTACTGTAGAAGGAAAATTTTTTTATTAGCATAAGGGAATAGCAAATTAGCATATAGAGCCAAAGAAAGTAATTAAAAGCTTCTAAAACATTAGATTAGGCATAAATTAGAATATAAAATCAAAATACGATAGGTCTAGCAAATGGTTAACTAAAAAATCAGTTATATTGCATTATTTTATAGGCTTACAGCAAATCTTCCAAAGTAATGAAAAGAATAGCTAAATTGATACAGCGAAACCAGTTTTAGACAAGATAAGAGTTTGAGGACACCTGTGATTCAAGGCTAGGAAGAGATAACATGGAAAAGGGGCCTCTAAAGGCAGCTGGATTGATGAATCAACAAAAGGTCTTTTACTACAAACAAGGTCACACTGTAATGCATCTTAGCAAATGCAGGCATTAGTAAAAATATAAAAATATATTAGCAATTAACCTTAGAGTAGAAATTAAGACAAATTAAGCATGGCAAGCAATGATCAAATGAAAGCACATACTATACTACTTTTTAAATAAAGCTTAAGCTTCAGGTTACTATAGTAAAAAGTTTGGAAAGCCTAAGAGAGGAAAACCCATATATGGATTAAGTAGCCTTGACCAGTTAGAAAAAATGGGAACAGAATAAAAAGAAAACACATTCCACTAGCAGACCAGTCTAACGAGATAAGGGTTCCCACAGAAACTCAAGATTTGGTCGGATGGGAGTAAGAGGGAGTCAGTGAAGGTGAGTAAACCAGCTCATTAGAGCAAGGTCAGAAAAGATAGGAAATTACATCAGGAAAGCCCAAAGATGGAAAGAGAAAGCCATCCACCCACTCTAAGACCAATCAGAATAAGCCAGACACCAAGAGGAATAATGGACAATTGAACCAGGTGCAGAGCCAGCTGATTGAATGAGCCAAAAGGATAAATTGTTATAAAAGCTTCAATGGTTGAAATGATCGTCGCTCAATCTAATTTGGCCGTATTGGGTTGAGTCCTTGTTATTTTTTGTGTTGATTTATTGCAATAAATCCTTAAAACTCTGTCTGTCTATCTAGAGTCCTAATAGCCTTTATTTTTAGGTAAAAAGCCTTCTGATGATGAATTTTGGACTGGACCAGATTTGTCCGTTCTTGCTGTGAGATGTTACCCCACTCTTCCACCAAGGCACCTGCAAGTTCCTGGACATTTCTGGGGGGAATGGCCCTAGCCCTCACCCTGCGATCCAACAGGTCCCAGATGTGCTCAATGGGATTGAGATCCGGGCTCTTCGCTGGCCATGGCAGAACACTGACATTGCTGTCATGCATAAACTCACGCACAGAACAGAACGAGCAGTATGGCTGGTGGCATTGTCCAGCTGGAGGATCATGTCCGGATGAGCATGCATAAAGGGTACCACATGAGGGAGGAGGATGTCTTCCCTGTACCGCAAGACATTGAGATTGCCTGCAATGACAACAAGCTCAGTCCGATGGTGATGTGATATACCGCCCCAGACCATGACGGAACCCCCACCTCCAAATCGATCCCGCTCCAGGGTACAGGCCTCGGTGTAACACTCATTCCTTCGACGATAAACACGAATCTGTCCATCACCCCTGGTGAGACAAAACCGTGACTCATCAGTGAAGAGCACTTTTTGCCACTCCTGTCTGGTCCAGCGAAGGTGGGTTTGTGCCCATAGGCGGCGTTGTTGCTGGTGATGTCTGGTAAGGACCTGCCTTACAACAGGCCTACAAGCCCTCAGTCCAGCCTCTCTCAGCCTATTGCGGACAGTCTGAGCACTGATGGAGGGATTGTGTGTTCCTGGTGTGACTCGGACAGTTGTTGTGGCCATCCTGTACCTGTCACGCAGGTGTGATATTCGGATGTACCGATCCTGTGCAGGTGTTGTTACACGTGGTCTTCCACTGCGAGGATGATCAGCTGTCCTTCCTGTCTCCCTGTAGCGCTGTCTTAGGCGTCTCACAGTGCGGACATGGCAATTTATTGCCCTAGCCACATCAGCAGTCCTCATGCCTCCCTGCAGCATGCCTAATGCACGTTCACACAGATGAGCAGGGACCCTGGGCATCTTTCTTTGGGTATTTTTCACAGTCGGTAGACAAGTCTCTTTAGTGTCCTGCGTTTTTAGAACTGTGACCTTAAATGCCTACTTTCTGTAAGCTGTTAAGGTCTTAACGACCATTCCACAGGTGCATGTTAATTAATTGATTATGGTTAATTGAACATGCATGGAAAACATTGTTTAAACCCTTTACAACGAAGATCTGTAAAGTTATTTGGATTTTTAAAACATTGTTGAAATACACAGTCCTGAAAAAGGAACGTTTCTTTTTTTGCTGAGTTTACATTTAACAGGTCTGAAGTGGAGTTGTGTGTGTGTGTGTGTGTGTGTGTGAGAGTTGTGAATGAGTATAAGACAAAGTAGGCATTGCCCATTCTGCTAGGCTTTTAGTGGCACTCAAGGCTTGTTAAGACAGAAGATTTAACAGGTTAATGAGAAGTCAAGCAAAATTACACCTTTTATTAGCTAACTAAAAAGATTACAATATACAAGCTTTCGAGGCAACTCAGGCCTCTTCTTCAGGCAGGATGATTACGTTTGATTGAGATGATTATTTGCTGTACAATAAATTATTGTACATTACTGTTAATTTTATTTAAATGTCTATTTAGTGTGGGTTGGTGTATTTATGGTGTATATTTTCTACCTCAGCTGCAGGTACAAAAGGTTGTAAAGGTTAAATGTTGGTTTTATTTTGTGATAAAAGTATTTTTGAGCTACATTATAGTATGTTAAGTATTGAAAATGGTATTGAATTTCAATACTTGGTATAGTATCGAAGTTTGAAATGTTGGTATTAGGACAACTCTAAGCAGTACCAGCCTGTACTTTGTTTAAAAACAAAGGTGTAAGTCAGTGTTGAACTGACATCTTTGCAGAGTCCCCATTTCAGACCGGAAGGTGCCTAAGTCTGAACAAAGAGCTTTAATTCAATGAGAGACAACAGTGATGGACAAAATATTGTGCTTATGAGCAAGCACTGATTTTGTAACTGCAAGTGACTTTATTCCATTCGCAATAGGTTACATCTTTCTTCAAAAACTACCTGCACTCCTATCTCTTTGGGGGGGGAATCTCCTGGCACTCTCTGAAATGACTGCTTACATTCTCAGAAATGTAAAACCTGGTGAGCCATTCTTTTAGTGGACCAAAAAGCTTAGATCCACTCTGCTAAGCCAATTCCAAGAAGCATTTATTATTTTAAGATGAGAACTCCAGTATCTAAATTCTTGTGCCAGAATGAGTAAGGCTTTTCCCTATGAAGTTGCAGATAATACAGCAAAGAGCCTAAGAAAAGCACAACACACCATGAACAAAGGACCAAATTGCAATGAGTAAGTTTGTCTTGGGCCCTGTCTTGTATGTCTATGTATGTATGTGTTTGTCAATAAACTGTATTATTCTGCTTCTTAAACCAAAAGTGCTCTATTTAGGTTGGTAAGACTTTTTTTTAAATAATTTTATTGTAATCATTCCATACAAATCGATCAATTTTTACAAAAAATAGGATTGAGATTGAAAAACAAATCGACCCCTACCCCTGGGAGAGAGAGAGAGAGAGAGAGCATGGCCAACGGGGGAAAACTTAAGGCTTGTATCCATCCATCCTCTTCCGCTTATCCGAGGTCGGGTCGCGGGGGTAGCAGCTTAAGCAGAGAGGCCCAGACTTCCCTCTCCCGGCCACTTCTTCCAGCTCTTCGGGAGAATCCCAAAGGCGTTCCCAGGCCAGCCGGGAGACACAGTCCCTCCAGCGTGTCCTGGGTCTTCCCCGGGGCCTCCTCCCGGTTGGGCGTGCCGGAACACCTCACCAGGGAGGCGTCCAGGAGGCATCCTGATCAGATGCCCGAGCCACCTCATCTGACTCCTCTCGATGCGGAGGAGCAGCAGCTCTACTCTGAGCCCCTCCCGGATGACTGAGCTTCTCACCCTATCTTTAAGGGAAAGCCCAGACACCCGGCGGAGGAAACTCATTTCAGCCGCTTGTATTCGCGATCTCGTTCTTTCGGTCACTACCCATAGCTCATGACCATAGGTGAGGGTAGGAGCGTAGATCGACTGGTAAATTGAGAGCTTTGCCTTACGGCTGAGCTCCTTTTTCACCACGACAGACCGATGCAGAGCACGCATCACTGCGGATGCCGCACCGATCCGCCTGTCGATCTCACGCTCCATTCTTCCCTCACTCGTGAACAAGACCCGAGATACTTGAACTCCTCCACTTGGGGCAGGATCTCTCCTCCAACCCTGAGAGGGCACTCCACCCTTTTCCGGCTGAGGACCATGCTCGGATTTGGAGGTGCTGATTCTCATCCCAGCCGCTTCACACTCAGCTGCGAACCGATCCAGAGAGCTGAAGATCACGGCCTGATGAAGCAAACAGGACAACATCATCTGCAAAAGCAGTGACCCAATCCTGAGTCCACCAAACCGGACCCCTTCAACACCCTGGCTGCGCCTAGAAATTCTGTCCATAAAAGTTATGAACAGAATCGGTGACAAAGGGCAGCCCTGGCGGAGTCCAACTCTCACTGGAAGCGGGCTGACTTACTGCGGCAATGCGGACCAAGCTCTGACACGGTTGTACAGAGACCGAACAGCTCTTATCAGGGGTCCGGTACCCCATACTCCCGAGCACCCCCACAGGATTCCCGAGGGACACGGTCGAATGCCTTTTCCAAGTCCACAAAACACATGTAGACCGGTCGGGCAAACTCCCATGCACCCTCCAGGACTCTGCTAAGGGTGAAGAGCTGGTCCACTGTTCGCGACCAGGACGAAAACCACACTGTTCCTCCTGAATCCGAGGTTCACTATCCGGCGGACCCTCCTCTCCAGAACCCCGAATAGACTTTTCCAGGGAGGCTGAGGAGTGTGATCCCTCTATAGTTGGAACACACCCTCCGGTCCCCTTTTAAAGAGGGGACCACCACCCCGTCTGCCAATCCAGAGGCACTGTCCCGATGTCCATGCGATGTTGCAGAGGCGTGTCAACCAAGACAGTCCTACAACATCCAGAGCCTTAAGGAACTCGGTATCTCATCCACCCGGTGCCCTGCCCACCAAGGAGTTTTTTGGCCACCTCGGTGACTTCAGTCCCAGAGATGGGAGAGCCTACCTCAGAGTCCCCAGGCTCTGCTTCCTCATGGAAGGCATGTTAGTGGGATTGAGGAGGTCTTGAAGTACTCCTCCCACCGACCCATAGCGTCAGTCGAGGTCAGCAGCGCACCATCCCCACCATATACGGTGTTGACACTGCACTGCTTCCCCCTCCTGAGGCGCCGGACGGTGGACCAGAATCTCCTCGAAGCCGTCCGAAAGTCGTTCTCCATGGCCTCTCAAACTCCTCCCATGCCCGAGTTTTGCCTCAGCAACAACGAAGCCGCGTTCGCTTGGCCTGCGGTACCTATCAGCTGCCTCCAGAGACCCACAGGACAAAAAGTCCTATAGGACTCCTTCTTCAGCTTGACGGCATCCCTCACGCGGTGTCCACCAACGGGTTGGGGATTGCCGCCACGACAGGCACCGACCACCTTGCGGCCACAGCTCCGGTCAGCCGCCTCAACAATAGAGGCACGGAACATGGCCCATTCGACTCAATGTCCCCACCTCCCTCGGGGCGTGGTTGAAGTTCTGCGGAGGTGGGAGTTGAAGGTACTTCTGACAGGGGACTCTGCCAGCCGTTCCCAGCAGACCCTCACAACACGTTTGGGCCTACCAGGTCTGACCGGCATCTTCCCCACCATCGAAGCCAACTCACCGGTGGTGATCAGCTCCGCCCCTCTCTTCACCCGAGTGTCCAAGACATATGGCCGCAAGTCCGACGACACGACCACAAAGTCGATCATCGACCTGAGGCCTAGGGTGTCCAAGTGCACATATGAACACCCTTATGCTTGAACATGGTGTTGTTATGGCCAATCCATGACGAGCACAGAAGTCCAATAACAAAACCCCGCTCGGGTTCAGATCGGGGGTGCCATTCCTCCCAATCACGCCTTCCAGGTCTCACTGTCATTGCCCACGAGCATTGAAGTCTCCCAGCAAAACGAGGGAATCCCAGAAGGTATGCCCTCTAGCAACCCCTCCAGAGACTCCAAAAAGGGTGGATACTCCAAACTGCTGTTCGGCGATACGCACAAACAACAGTCAGGACCCTTCCCCACCCGAGCGGAGGGAGGCCACCCTCTCGTCCACGGGGTAAACCCCAATGCACAGGCTCCAAGTGGGGGCAATAAGTATGCCCACACCTGCTCGGCGCCTCTCACCGGGGCAACTCCAGAGTGGTAGAGAGTCCAGCCCCTCTCAAGAAGATTGGTTCCAGAGTCCAAGCTGTGCGTCGAGGTGAGTCCGACTATATCTAGCCGAACCTCTCGACCTCACGCACTAGCTCAGGCTCCTTCCCCTTCAGCGAGGTGACGTTCCACGTCCCAAGCGCCAGTTTCTGTAGCCGAGGATCAGACCGCCAAGGTCCCGCCTCGCCACCACCCAACTCACACTGCAACCAACCTCCTTGGCCCCTCCCATAGGTGGTGAGCCCATGGGGAGGTGGACCCACGTTACCTCTTCGGGCTGTGCCCGGCCGAGCCCCATGGGTGCAGGCCCGCCACCAGGCGCTCGCCATCGAGCCCCATCTCCAGGCCTGGCTCCAGAGGGGTGACCCGCGTCCGGGCAAGGGAAAACGTCGTCCAAAGTTTTCTTCATTGGAGGTTTGTTGAACCGCTCTTTGTCTCATCCCTCACCTAGGACCAGTTTGCCTTGGGTGGCCCTACCAGGGGCATAAAGCCCCGGACAACATAGCTCCTAGGATCATTGGGACACGCAAACCCCTCCACCACGATAAGGTGACGGTTCAAGGTTTAAGGCTTGTAAACATACCTAAATTGATGAGTTTAATAGACCAATAGAGATGAATGAAGAAGAAAAAGAAATGAGGAGATAATTGCTTCCTCAGTGCTTTAAGAGCTTATTCTAAAATATTATTGATTAGATCCTGCCAGGTTTTGCAAAAATTCTGTACAGATCCTCTAACTGAATATTTGATTTTTTCCAATTTAAAATAGTATAAAACATCAGTTTCCCACTGACTTAAAAGAGGAGAGTTAGGATTCTTCCAGTTTAGCAAAATAAGTCTGCGTGCCAGAAGTGTAGTGAATGCAATCACAGTTTGTCCTTCACCACTTTAAACCCATCTGGAAGAACACCAAACACAGCTGTTAATGGGTTAGGAGGGATTGTGAGACCAAGGCTGTCTGAAAGGTAATTAAAAATTTTGATCCAAAATGATGTTAATTTGGTGCAGGCCCAGAACAAGTGACCCAGTGAGGCTGGAACTTGATTGCAGCGTTCGCAGGTTGGCTCCTGCCGAGGAAACATTTTGGACAGTTTTAGGCGAGACAGATATACTCGAGATATAATTTTGATTTGAATAATTGTATGCATATGGAGCGCAAGTGAAGTCTCTGCATTGCTACTTTCCACTCCTTTTCTGATATATTGATTAAGAGATCTTTTGCCCATTTTCCTCTTGGATCTTTGAAAGGGAGGGACTATAAAATAATTTTATATATTCCAGAGATGGTGTCTAAGTCCTTGAAATTGAGCAATATTTTTCCAGCATGGACAAGGGTGTAAGATGAGGAAAATCGGGCAGATTCTGTTTAACAAAGTTTCTAATTTGAAGATAGTGAAAGAAATTTGTAGCTTAAATTTGGAATGTAATTGTTCATAGGATGCAAAGATGTTGTCTATATAAAGATCTCTAAGCAATTTAATCCCAAATCTTTTCCAGATATTAAAAACTGAATATGTTTGCCAGGGTTGAAAGAAGTGGTTCTCTTGCAGAGGTGCAACAGATAAATGCTTTCTACATTGGTTCCATATTCTGAGTGAGTGAAGCACAATTCACAATTATTAGTATATTGCTGATAACTTGCATTTATTGGGGCACAAAGCAGGGAATATAAAGAAGAATTGCTGTAGGTTGGTAAGTCTTAATAGTCAGAGACAAGGTGACTTCCTACACAGTAAGGCAAGGAAAATAAAGTAGGAGAACTACCAAATAATTTATTTACTGGCATTACCGAAGGCAAAACCAATAATTAACCAAATTAAATTCTCGGCTTTCTAATATGAATGAATGTAGGACTGTGTCTGATTCTGTGAAAATTTGCCCCCATCATAAAGTATCGATCATGGCGGCATCAAATAGCTTTGTGTAATTTTCTTATGGTCTTCAGTATACTTTCAAATGGATGTTTAAATTAACACCCAATAACATTCGAAAAATTAGAGCAAGACAGTGTATGGTGAATGTTAATTGGCTGTGGACCAAAAAGAGATGGAAAATGTTTAAAAAAAATATTTATACAAAAAGAGCATTTTATTTTGACCAACTTTTTTTGAAACTGTTAAAAATTTACTTATCAGATAAACTTAGTGGGGTGGTGGGGGTGAGAGGAGTTACTGGTAGCAGATTTTGCTCCAGATCTGTAGGTTTTGTCTTGAAGTACTACACCCTTAAAAACCTGTTAGCCTTGTTAATTATTTCTGTTTTAATTAAAACTTTCCCTCTATTTATGTATTTCATTTGTACTTTGTGTTCACCCAGCAATAGCCATGAAGTCTTCCGGTACGTTGTAACTGAATAGTAATGAAGTGAATACCTTCTTCATTGTCTGTGTAGTGTTTTTGCCCCAGCTAATTATCCCTGAGAATCCTTTGCAGCTGCTGCTCGCTCAGGGTGATGCAAAGTAAGGCAAGATCAAGGCTATCATAACCAATGACGTTCGCAGCCCTTTTGATGGCAAAGGCTCAAAGGGGAAGAGTAGCACCATATGAGACAGGATTTTTTACATTTTAATCTTGGACTCCATTTAGTGAATACAGTTTAACATGATAAAAGAGCCTCTCCAGGAACTGCCACTTCATCGTGGTGGTAGGGTTTATCTGCCCCTGTGACCCTAGGAGCTATGTTGTCCAGAGCAGAAGCTCCTGATAGGGTCTCCCAAGGCAAATTGGTCCCAGGTAAGGGGTCAGACAAAGAGTTATTCAAAGCCAAGAATTAAAGAGTGTATCCCGCCTGGTATGGGGTTACTGGGGCCTCCTCTGCGAGCTAGGTCAGAGAGGAGTGCTTGCAGACGAGCGGCTGGACCTGCCTCAAGGCCCAGTCAGGCACAGCCAGAAATCGTAATATGGAACTGCCCTCCTGTGCGCCCACCACCTGCAGGAAGAAAAGGGGCTGGGTGCAATATGACCTTGAACAGCAGGCGAAGGCAGAGGTAATGGTGGACTGGAACCCAGACATACAAACTCACTCTCTTGAAGAGATGGAGCTGAAGCTGGTGGGTGAGGCTGAGCACTACCAACTAGATATAGGTGGACACACATCCACCCTTCAAAAGAGGCAGGACTCTCCTTTCTCTGGAGATACCTTGAGACAGTGGTCTCCTTTTGAGCCCCTGCCTGGTCAATGCCATATTGGAGTTTGTTCTAGAGAATAAGCAAGCTGCTTCTGTGCGGCTGAAGGTTGCAGAAAGGAGGACTCTGTCTGCCATATGTGCTTTTGCACCAAATGTCAGTTTGGAGATACAGGACATCTTGTAGTGCCTGGAAGGGATTCTGGAAAGGGTCCCAGCTGGGAAAATGAGAAATTCGGAGTGACCATAGAAAGCGACTATCAATCCAGCCCAGAGGTTCTGTCAAACCATTAGGTGACTGAGAAGGGGAAGGCAGGGCTTCACCCATGCTGTTCTCAGCCAGACTGGAGAAGTGCTGAACAGACTGAGGATGTTGTGTGGCAGTGAAAGGAACACCATGGATATACACTCTGTGGAGGAGGCAAAGCCAGATTCTGATGGGGGTATCAATGCACATTTCCCTTATGAAGGTCATTGAGATAGTTAAGCAACTCTGCAGTCGCAAGGCCAATGGTATTGGGCGGACACCCTTTTTCATTGCCGCATGGTCATTGGGAGCCATGCTTTTTGGAGTGGCAGACCAGGGTGGCAGTCCCCATTTTTGAAAAGTAAGACAAGAAGGTGTGCTCCAATTACCGGGAGATCACACTCCTCAGCCTTTCTGGACAAGCTTATGCCATGGTACTAGAAAGGAAACTACACCCAGTTGTGAAACCTCAGATCCAGGAAGACCAATGTGGATTCTGTCCAGGCTGTGGAACAGTGGACCAGCTCTTTACCCTCATGATGGGGCATAGGAGTGCACCCAATTGGTCTACTTGTGTTTCATAGACTTAGAGAAAGTGTATGACAGGGTTCTTCGAGTGATTCTGTGGGGGATACTAGGAGTGTATGGTGTTCCTAGTCCACTAATAATGGCTGTTCACTCCCTTTATCAGCACAAAGAGAACTAAGTCTGCATACTTGAAAAAAAATATCAGTAATGTTTCCAGTGGATGTGAGACACCGCCAGGGCTCTGTCCTGTACCTTCTGTCCTGTTTGTGATTTTCAAAGACATGATATCAAGGCACAGTCTGTTGACCTTAGAATTGCATGATTGCTTTTTACAGATTAAGTGGTCCAATTGGCTTCATCTGGCTGTGAACTTTAGCACATAATCGAACTGTTTGTGACCGAGTGTGAAGTAGCAGGAAAGAGAATTAGCATCTCCAAGTCCATGGTCCTCAGTAGGATAAAGGTGGACTGTCCTCCCTGAGTGGGAGGTGAGTTACTGCCGCAGGAAGAGTTAAAGTACCTCTGGGTCTTGTTCGCGAGTCAGAGAAAAAGGGATGGTGAGATCAACAGATGGATATGGGCAGCAAGTGCAGTTATGCAGTCGCAATACCGTTCTGTAATGGTGAAGAAGTAGCTGAGACAGAAGCTTTGGGTAATTACCGGAAGAATGAGATTGATTGTACAAGTGACTGAAATGAGCTTTCTCCACAAGGTGGCTGGATTCTCCCTTTGGGACGGGGTGAGAAGCACCAACATTCAGGAGAAGCTCAGATTAGAGCCATTGACTTTCCATATTGTGAGGAACTATTTGAGGTGCTTCAGGCATCTGATACAGATGCCTCCTGGACACCTCCCTGTGGATGTTTTATGAACACCACCAGCTGTCACTCTTAAAAATACTGGTGATTCTAAAGTGGGTGTAAGTTTATGGTTCCCTCATAGACCTATTGCTTGTCCAGTCACCATTTCATTCTGGGATGGGTTTTTGCCTATGAAGTGTGTTCTTTGTACTTTGAAAAATTTGAAATCTTTAATATATGGAATTCTGCAGGACACTAGCAAATGAAGACAACCTAGATTTAGCCTGTGTTATTGAATGCATCAAGAGTCTTTTTAAAAGCGTGACTCATTGGTATTTTACAAAAATGTTACCATCTATTCATGGTTATTTACTACAAGGAGCCTGTTATGGACCTAAGCAAATAAAGGTTATTTTTTAGAACATTCATGTGGATGGGTCTTATGGGAACCAAAAATGATCCCCATATGGCATTGCTCTGAAGAACCACTCCGATACCTTTATTTTTAAGAGTGTAGGAGGAGACCCCGGGAAGACCCAGTGCTTGTTGGGAGAATTATCCTTCCAGGTGGTCTGGGAACACTTTGGGATCCCACAGTATGAGCTGGAAAGTGTGGTTGGGGAAAGGGATGTATGGGCCTCACTGCTAAGACTGTTGCCACCATTAAACTGGTTTCAGATAAGCAGTGGAAAATGAATGAAGATCCCTATCTAGTTATTTGGCCATTATTACCAGGAATTCACATCACAGCACATCAAATAAAAGGGCAGAGTGGTGGTTCTGTGGCTAAATGATCTGGGCTGGTAACTCAATGGTTGCTAGTATGAATCCTGGCAGTGACAAAAGGAATACTACTCTGTTGGGCCCTTGAACAAGGCCCTTAATCTGCAATTGCTCCAGGGGAGCTGTACAAATAGCTGACCCTTTGTTCTAACCCCTAAAAAACACTCGCTGAAGAGTAAGTTGGTGTATGCAAAAAATGGAAAAATTCCTAACACATCAATTTCTATATGGTGAATAAAGGATTAAATTTCTTTTTTCTTCAATAAAGTGCTATTGGAAGACAGGAAGATACTAGAAGTGATACATCTAGTACTATATATTACCATTTTATTTTCAGAAAAAAAATATTATAGTATGATCTAGAACACGAAGTACAATGTAAAATTATTTTATATCAGGGTGGCCCACAAAAAAGTGACCCGCCTCCACCGAGACAACTCCTGTCGCATCTGCCGCCGGATAGGCAGAAGCAGTCATGTCGCCTGCCTTGTTTCCTTGCTGTCTGACCCCTAGGAAACAACTTTTGTGCTGGCAGGGTACTGAAGTGGTTGCCATACTTCCCGCATATCAATGGCAACTATTCAGGAGCATTTCCTTGACGAATGGATTATTAACAAGGGTTTATGGCCACCATGATCACCTGAATTAACAACGTGCAACTATTTCTTGTGGGGTCATTTAAAGAGCTTCGTGTATGAGACAAATCCGTGGACTGTAAATCAACTGAAGTTGAACATTGAAAATGCAATACAGAGAAACAATCCCATGATGTTGCAAATAGTGTACATGACCAAGCTGAAATGGGCACAGAGATGTATTGACGCACAAGGAGATCACTTCTTCAGCATCTTCTGTAAATGTGAGTACCAAATCTGATCATTTTTCTCTTCACCACATAATGTAATCATCTTGGTGGAAGTGGGCCACTTTTTGTGGGCCACCCTGTATATACTTATATATATTAAGATCTCTCAGTAACACAACCAAAAGAAAAACAGTAATATTCTTTTGCTTTCTTGTGTTCTCATCTTTTTGTTTTTAATGCAAAAAGTATTATTTTGGTTCTGACTCCTGTCAACTTGTAGTGGAAGAAATTGGTGAATATAAAGAAAATACAGTATAACCAAATATAAAAATAATGACAATGTGTTCACTCTTTCAAAGAGGACCTGTAGTATACAAGGCAAATAAACATAACCAGAAATGCATCCCTCAAAAAGTGTCTCTTCTCTAATTTATGTTTTAGGAAATCTGATACAGATTTGTAAGTGTGATGTAACTCAGCAGTCTTTTGAACATGGACACATTATTTGTTCATTGGTGTATGAGCCGGCATTGTTACACCACAGTGTTATTAAATGCATTGGTAACTAAATAGAATTGTTACACTTGTCTTTTAAAGACGTTTTGTCTCCTTCTCAATTATTTTACTTTTTGACCACTAAAAGAATGGAAAAAAATTAAATCAACCTACCTTAAGTATTTTGGCTCTTCACTAGGATAACATTTGTCTATACAGTATGTTAGCTGTTACTTAAAATCATCTTTCACATGTAACAGCACTCAAGTGAATGAATCCCTTCCAGTGTATTGATGACATTGCTCCTCAGCATTAAAAGCTCTCATTATCACGAAGACTAGAGCAGGTTACTATGAAGGTTTGATTTTTATTACCCCACAAAGGCACCACATGGAGAAGTGATGTTCTTAAAGAAGTTTAGCAATGGGTCTGTCAGAAATTAATTAGGTCAGTACTGATTGTCGCTAGTGAGCTATTCAGCGTAGAGGATGAAAAGCAAGGCATCAATGGCTCAAATATTAAAAATGTGTTATGAAACATACTGTACAAATCTCATTTTGTACTGGCAGTCAGTGGCTCCACTTTGAGGACATTTTTCTTAAGCTCGGGTTGCTGTCAAGATCAGATTTTTGCTCTTCCATAAGGAGGACATTGCAACTGTTAGAGCCTATTTACAGTACATGCCCTAACGGAGGTGCATGCTCGCTGATGCTGCACAGCAATAAATATAATAAGGAATGCTGTAAAGAATTCTAAACAAAGACAAATAATTTAAAAAATTGGAAAAACCCACAACTTGTGCTTTGCCGAGTACTGTATTCAGATTCGGCTCCACTCCAACCTGTAATTCAATATCTTTCACATTACTTTGGGGGAATTTTAGCTTATTGTTCCTTGCACAACTGCTTTAATTCAGAAACATTTATAGGTCTTCAAACATTAATTGCCCAGTTGAAGATCTACAACAACTCTGTGGACTTGTGTTTTGATTTTCAGTCATTATCATGCTGCATGTCTCATCTCTTAAAAACACTGTTTTTTTAATGGCACTTTATGGTTCTTTACTGGATTGTGTGGTTCCTCATAGAACTATTGTTTGACAAAGCACTATTTCATACTGGGCAGGGTTCCTTGCCTATGTAGTTGGTCCTTTGGGCTTTTGAAAACTTCATAATATGTAGAAAACAAAGCGTTAAGGTATAAGTAGGCTGCAAGACACTAACAGATTAAGAAAACCTGGACTTAGCTTGTGTTATTGTATGAGGTGAGAGTCCTTTTAACATCAGGACCCACTGGTATTTCACAAATCTGTTACCATTATTCATGGTTATTTACTGTATGGAGCCTGTTACAGATCTAAATAAATAAAGGCTCTTTCTGGAACCTTTAGGTGGATGGGTCTTTTGGGAACCAAAAATGGTCCCCCTATGGCATAATTCTGAAGAACCACTTTGGCACCTTTATTTTTAAAAATATGCTTCAGTACGTGGATAGATGGCTAGACATCAGCTTTCTTTCTTTATGGCTAGTTGTCCAGATCTCCAGAAGCAGCGAAGTATCCCCACCCCATCCCACTGCCACCACCACTGCTTTTGACTGGTGGGATAATGGGTTTGTTTTATACCAGGTATAATGAAGCCCACATTGGCCTAAAAACTCCACAGGTCTTTTTAACATTGCCATGGTGCTTCCGGGCCAATGAAAGATGAGCAGTTGTGTTCTTGGTTTGCAATGATTTTCACCATGCTGTTCTTCAGTGATGGCAATTTTGCTTGGTGTCTGTTTGTCTATTGATTTTTTGCTGAGGCAAGAGAAGCCTGAAGTTCTTTGGAATTTCTTTTCCACTTCCTGGATGTTTTTTTTTTTTTTTTGCTGCATTTAGTAGACTTTTGGGCTGAGCTGCTACCAGTATGAAGACTCAATAGTATTTCTAGTTTTTCAATGTGAAAATATGCTTCTTGTCATGGTTCTGTGGAGTCTCTGAACCTTAGAAATGGCTCAATTCAGACGTCCTTTCAACACTAATTGAAATTTTAAAAAACATTTCTTGTACTCTATTTGGGAGTTTCTCTTTGATAGTGGCAAAATATTCTTGTTGAATTGCTCTGTAGCAACTCTATTCTTCCACTGAGGGTCAAACTAAGTGAGGTTTGTATTGAGCAGAAGCCTGGCAAGGTGTATTCAGCTAATTCTTTCTGTTTCATTGGGGAGCCAATTGGTGTTGGGAGCTTTGTTCATTTAACAAAAGAACAAGATAAATGTGTTATTTGCTCACTTGGCTTCCTTTCATCTAATACTAAACTTTGGTTAAAAAACAAAAAACGACCATTGTAAAAAGAAATTGCTGTAATATAGGAAATCAAGGAGGGGCAAATACTTTTTCACGACACTGGAAGTATAGTTCGTGCTTCTCTTGGCGCTAGTAAGTAAAAGTTGTTCCGCTAATGTTGAAAAGGTGACCTTCGGCAGAAGTGCTACATGGATTTAAAAACACCGTCAACAAGAGCGAAATGTCATATTTGTTTTATATTGCTTGATAGCTTTACATGTTCACGCATGCCCGATTGGTTTTAGTAACAGTGTTGAAACGTGCAGGTTAAAAAAAAAATTACCGAAAATACTTTCACTGCCGCCCTTGGATCCTCTCCAAACCACACGTTTCACCCGCGGCGGAAACTGCAGGCTTTCTAAAGGGCTAGCAGCTACTCACCGGACCGCTTCTGGGGGTCTCCGACCTGATCGGCACAAGTCGCACGCACCTCGCTCAACTGAGAAAGCGGCAAGTCAGAAACGGCAAAAAAAGAATGGATGTGATGTGGCCGCTGTGTCTCATTGCCTTTCGCTCCCTCTTGCTCGCTGGCTTTACGGACTTCGCCACTTGCGTGGACTATAAGGTGGTGACCCACGCCAGCTCACCACTTGGTCGTCAGGAGACAGAAGGCGTCTGGCTTCAGGTAAGTGGACAGCACTGAGCGAAAGTCCGTCTGTACCCTGAGGTCGCATGCGCTTTGTTGAGCCTGCCATCCCGGAGCGACTTGTCGAATCTTGTAGGGACGCAAAGCTGAGTGATGGACGTTTGTACATTTCGAATTCTGGAATGAGTGCGTCAGAAGGCAGAGGGGGGGAAGGTTCGTTATGGGTACGTAAAGCGGTTTGTAGGTGATCAGCCAACATCATCAGGACGGTTACTAAAATAATATGAACATCGTCTTCTAGTACATGTCAACGTAGTCCAAAATAACGAGCATGCGAGCAGACACGACCGCTATTGCTAGTGAGATACGTGCACTTCGTGGACTTGTGATGGACGCTCAGATCTTTTGTTCGTCATTTTCTCCTATATGTAAATATACAATCGACATGAGAGAGTAATTCGTTGTGTTATTTGTATAGAGCATTTCACAGTCACCTGCAATCAAGAGCCTCACGTTTTTTCCTCTAGCACCTTTAATTAAAGTACGTTATATGCTATGAGGATTCATTTGTTGGGGATTGAACCAGCCACTCTGCCACTGGAAACATTTTTTATGTACTTTATATATGAACATGTATCTTTCTTATTGGTTGTAGGGTGAGTGGGTTACAGCTGCCAGTGACTTTTAATGGTCTCCGACCTCACAGTTAATTTACAGCGGTAGTCAACACTGCTTTCTTTGCCAGCTTTCATACTTGTCAGTGTGTTTTGATTCTGTGACTGGAACTTCTCAAATAGTTGGAAGTTTACTTCACAGAGATGCATTTAATCATTAAATGTCTGTTCAGAGTTTGTTGGCTGACATCTTAATGCGTGAGATATATCACTGTAACAAAGAATATGCAAAATCCATTATTATCTTCTTCTGAAGTTATTAATTAAATATGCCCTAAAAGTTGGAAAATAGTAATGTCAGATATAAAGATAAAAGTGTGTGTGTCTGGTTTACAAATACACACTATTGAATCTCTATCTGTCCATCCATTTTCTTGACCTTCTTGATCAGTGCAGGATCGCAGGAAGCTGGGGTCTGTTCCAGCAAGGATTAGGTGCAAGGTGGGAACAAGATCTGGACAGGATGTCAGTCCATCATATATTGAACAAATATACACACACACACACACACACACACACACAGGCCAATTTAACAGTGCTAATTCACCTAACCTTCGTGTCTTGGGAGTGTGAGAGGAAACTGAAGCACACCCACACTGACACGGGAGGGCACACAAGCTCCACACAGAGAGCACACTGGATGCGGACCCTAGTCTCACTTTTGTGAGCCAGCAGTGTTACCAGTGCATCACCACGCTGGCCGCTGTTGAACCTGTCTGCTCCTAATTTTGCATGTTCCCCCACACGTTGGTATAAGGGGTCACGATAGTCTGTGTTTCTTTCTGGTGAACTTTATCAGCACTTTGAATGGGACTTGGCACATGTTTATAAAGATTTTCCCCACTGTGGGTTTAGTAAGTAAAATTTAGTTAGGGGCCAAATATTTTCCCCCTGAGGAACTTATCACCTTCACTTTACTCCATCCCAGGTGGCAACAAGAACCCCTACTACGTAATGCTTTGAAAAACATGTTGGAGAAGCTATGTGATGTGGTGACCAGCTGTCACAAACATTAAAGACACTTTGATTAAAGAAAGGACGCAGCTAAAGAGAGTTGTACATGAATTAAGCAACGATGTTCATGTCAGGTTAATCTTTTAGCTGCAATAAAAAAAAAAAAAACAAAAAAAAACCTTTAATTTAAAGAAGTAAGATTTAGGAGCCCAGTCTTATTAAGAAAAGCCTAAATCTAGAACTTACACTGGTGACATGGATTTTCTTAAAATATGTTAGTAAAATGATCAACTCTTTTATATATGATAGAGAAACATGCCAAAGCAGTCCAATTTGTTTGATGTAAAGCTGCTTCTTTTTAAACTTATTGGTTTATAAATTACAGTACAGTGAATAATTTACATAAAATGCTACTTCTTTTTCTTTTTTTTTCCAGCATTGAATGAAATGTCTCATATTACTTGTGTTCATGGCTAATGGCTGATCTACTGTATAAATCTGAAACTGTTATCTTGTGTCTGAAAGTCTGGTGGCTTAGTTTGTATTGACTAAGGAGACATTTGGGGCAGTGATGGTGGACGTTGTGAAGATCATACTCTTGACAAAACACACTGCACATAAATTTCATTTTGAAAAGTTGTGTTCACAGTCCATGCCACCCTAAAGTGACACGCATGTGCTGTGAAACCAGATGGGTCCTTTTTGTACACTTTGGAGTAGTGGGCAGCAGAAGAGACTTTGAGTTTGAGTGAGTGATAAGACTTGAGCCCTCCTGTTTGTGGTGCCCTGGTTAATGTCTCCAATGTGTTTCATATCTTAAGACATCTTCTTTAGTATCTTGGCATGGTGTTTACCATATAACTGCTTGTTCTCTTTTGTGTTATATAAACAGACTCAGTACATCCAGCAATATTTTAAGGCTGGCAAGTTCTAGAATCTTTAACAAGATGTGGACAAAATATACACTCAAGTCTAAGTGTATAGTTTGTTGCTTTAACTTCTCATAATGTTGAGTAAAAGTTTTCTGTCTTTTTACAATACAGTAGTATAACAATTTGTGGTAAATCTTCATTAATACATAACGGAAGGACTAAGGTAATAGTGATATTATAACATTCCTACATTAACTGAATCCAATTCAGGGTCATAGAAGCCTATCCAGGCAGCATCTGGCACAAGGCAGGAAACAGCCCTTTCTCAATAACACACACTTCCATATTCACAGTGGGCCAGCATGGAATCACCTGTCATCCTAACATGCCTCTCTTTGGAATGCATTAGTGCAATTGGCACTTGTTTGCTCCTTTACACAAGTTGTGCCCAGTGCACTCCACCAGTCAAACCAATGGAGCATCAAGTGACTCATCGAGCATTTGACAGGGAAGGTGTCTCTACTTGCAGTGGGCTCTTTCCATTTGTGCTCCACACTGTATATTAATTAACAGTATGGACTCTTATCGAATAAGAGTCTTGGATCTGCTTTATCCAATTCAGTGCCATTATTACTAGTACTATTAGATTAGCAGGAGCGTCATTATACACATCAGGGCACTGGACAGAACTCTCCTATTGAGCTCCAAGTCAGCTTCACAATCATTTAACAAAATCATGCCTAACAGAATATTAATAATGTGTATTTTGTAGTATTTTAAGCAAATGCAAAACATTGACATTGCTTTGTTTTTTTTTTTTACATTAGAACATGTTTTGTAACACTGCAAAAATTACAAAATATTCCTTTAACATCAAGTAAAACATCCATCCATCCATCCATCCATTTTCTAACCCGCTGAATCCGAATACAGGGTCACGGGGGTCTGCTGGAGCCAATCCCAGCCAACACAGGGCACAAGGCAGGAACCAATCCAGGGCAGGGTGCCAACCCACCGCAGGACACAGACAAACACACCCACCACACACTACGGCCAAATTAGAATCGCCAATCCACCTAACTTGCATGTCTTTGGATTGTGGGAGGAAACCGGAGCGCCCGGAGGAAACCCATGCCGACACGGGGAGAACATGCAAACTCCACGCAGGGAGGACCTGGGAAGCGAAGTTAACTGCGAGGCAGCAGCGCTACCACTGCGCCACCGTGCCGCCCCAAGTAAAACATATTTAGCAAATAGCAGGCCCTGTCTTACTCTACTAATTTCCATAGAATCCACATCAAACCTGCAAAGTCATTATGACCATCTGCAAAATTCAGTCAATGCACAAGGTCCATTGCTTGACCAAGCACCGTTGCTTTCTGGGTGGGGTTCTTTGCATATTCGATGGACTTGACCTCAGGTCTGTTTAGTCTTGGTTAATTATTGAGCGTAAGTAATTTTGAATCCATTTTAACAATAATGTCCTACACTGGCCACAGTGACTGATAGCACACAAAAAATACATGATGCAATGCACACATCTGGGTAAGATCACTCAAGGTTTATGCAATGAATGGCATCCATGTCCTTTAAAAGTATGTCTTCTTCAGATGTTTAAGTTGACAATCAAAGGCTGTTGTCAGATCACCGGTTACTGTTACTGACAGTGCTGTCACAAAACAATGAATTTGTGCAGACTGTTGTAGGCCCCCCGGCAACCCAAACCCTGGAAAAAATGTTCTCAAACGTTGATGCCCCTGATTGTTGGTATTAGTGTTATTATTTTCACACCCAAGGTAGTCTCTGCACATTGGCACCAGAGTTCTGCAGTGCTGTCCCAATCTGCTGTGTGTAATTTGGAAGTCTCCTGATTCTCAGAGTTGGCTTCTAAGACAAACTTTCTGGTGATATCAGCATAAGGGGGATTTGAATAAACTAGTTGGCACTGAAGAAAAGCCTCATGTGTAAAATCTGAGAAAACACTGGGTGCAGTGTGAGGAGGTTTCTTGCTGGTGCCCCTCATAATGACTGGGAGCGGGCCAGCTGAACTGAACGGCTGCCAACAGCTGTGATCGAGTTTTCTTGCATTTTTTGGACTTGTTTATCTGGGACCTGTGTTATTTCCTCTCTCAAATTCTTGTTTCCAGAGACTTTTATAGATTTTTTTTCTTGGTTGTAACTTTTCGTTTTCACTTTAATAGCACTAATCTTATGAATGTTATCCTTAATAGATATAGGCATCCTAACAGAAAACAGGGGTGTTCTATCTACAGCTTGTCTTGGATTCTTACACAAAAAAGTAGTATTTCAACTGGAGAAAAATAAATGAATTCATCTGTACTATATAATAAAACACTACTATGAGTGTGTGTTAGTGTGTGTGCCTCACCCCTCCGAGCAATCTGACTTGCTAGTTTGGCTGTGGCTGCTAAGTGGTAGTGATGATGACATGATACCTTAGGGTGCAAACTTCAATTATGATTGGGACAATTTCTTTTTTTATTTTTGCAAACAAGGTGTTAAAATGGAGCATATCAACAACAACAAAGCAAATAACTTACTGAGCAATTTTGGTTCACTAAATGTAAATGAGGCACAAGCCGAGTTGGTTTCAAAAACGGCCAGTATTCACATGAGTACAAATGATGTTCTCACAGCAGGTAATGGGGGCACACTACCATTGGTGATAGTCAAAAAGCAGACAAAAGTTGATCAAGGTGCCTCGAAATGACAAAGTCCAAGAAGCAGGTTTTTACGGAAACTTGATCAAGTTAGGAAAATTCTGGGCAAGGGAGAATGAGACACACAAAGAGACCAAGGAAAGGCATAGAAGGAACATTGAGGGTACACCTAGGACAGTGTTTCCCAACCTTGGTCCTATGGTTTTGTTCCAACCAGCTTCTGTTTTTAATTGGACTACTGGGCTAATTAAGTTCCGTGTTATTTCCCACGTTCTGTTTTGGGAACAATCTAGAAATTAGAAACAAAGTTTGGTAAAAAAAAAAGAATATATATATATATATATATATATATATATATATATATATATATATATATATATATATATATATATAATAAATAAAATATTAAAATGTACCAAGCAGTTATATGGAAATAATGTATTTTTTTCTTTTTAACAACATTTTCACCTTGATTTTCAGTCTACTTTTCTAGATGTTCTAATTGTTTAATTAATCCATTATTTATTAATTAGTGGGTCTGATGCTAAAGTATTTGCAGCCTTTGATTATTCCGTGTTGTTTGCCTGGGTGTCTGTCCTGCTCATTTTTATTGTCATTAATTAAATACAATGAAGGGGAAAAACTGCACAGAGAAAGGACAAAATATAATGAAATCAACAAAAGAGAGTTAACCATTTAAATCAATAATAAAAGCAGAAATATTTCTACATTTCTTTTAAATGTAAAAATCATGCTCCTGTTCTTTTCTGAATGTATAATTAAAGAAAAAGAATACCAGCTAATTAAATAAGATCAGTGTTATCAGGCGTTGTCACTGATTAGGAATCTGGTTGGAACAAAAACCAGCAGTCAACGGAGGTCACAGGACCGAGGTTGGGAAACACTGACCTAGGTCAACAGATGTTGAGATACACATGGATGCAGAGGAAAAACGTAGGAGGAATGCAGCAGGTACATTTAGGAAAAGGCAGGTGGAGTAGGAAAACATTTTCTAAATTTATTCTATTACCTGTGTTCAACAAGTAAGCATAGCTACTAAATAAATAAATAAAGCAATGTCACATGTGATGAGTTGATTCTGTCTGTAGTGATGTGGGAGGGGGGCCATTAGGACCCATGCAAAAAATTTCCACAACACTTTTTGCCCCCTCATACAGGTTCATTTGTACTCTTAAAGTAATAGCTCTTTAATGGCACTGTGTTTTTCTTTACTATGTTGTGTGGTTCCTCGTAGCTCCATTGCTTGACCAAACACCAAATATTCTAGAATAGGTACATTGCACATTAAGTTGGTTCTTTGTGTTTTGAAAAACTTCTTAATATGTGGAAAAAAATCTTTATTGTATGGTGGACAGCAGGACACTAACAGATTAAGAAAACCTGACCTTAGCTTCTGTTACTGGACATATGCAGCGAGACATGTTGGTATCTCACAAATCTTTTACCATCTGTTGGTGATTATTTACTGTGTGAAGCCTATTTACAGATCTAAACTAATAAATGGTTCTTTCTGAAACCTTCACGTGAATGGCTCTTTTGGGAACTAAAAATTGTTCCCCTATGCCTTCACTGTGAAGAAGCACTCCAGCACCTTTATTTTTAAGAGTGTACTCTGCTGTCCACACATTAAGAACTTGCTATTATAGGTCTTTCAGCAATACATACAATTTAAAGATTTTTTTAGGGAGGAGATGAATAAAGAACACGATCTTTAGGAAGAGAAAATAAGTTAGTTAAAACTCTACAGCCTTCATTATCCAAGTCTGATTGCTGAACAGTTTAAAACTCTTGTGTACTGTTTGTGCTTCAGCCATATTAATGCTACCCTAAACTAATTTCATTCCATTTTTTTAAACAAAGAAAGGGCTCTGCAACACTGATATGTCTAGGCATTCCAAAACTCTCATATCTGGCTAATAGATTGGGGATTGAGTGGTTGAAGAGGGTTAAACACCAAAAAAAGTTTTAAAAACATGATTAAAGAAATGGCTACAAAATGCTATCTTAGCTTGAAAGAGTACCCATAGGTGAAATAGCATTATGCCTTTTCACTCTAGGTATATTATTTCAACATAGACTGGATGTAATATGTGCAGCAGTATTTTCAGTGTTAAAATAGCTCAATTTCCACCCAGCATCTTCAAAGCCAAGATATTCAATAATGTAAACCCACAAAATGATATGTATGCCAGTGCTGATTTTATTTGTGTCACATTTTATTATGTGCTGCACAGTTGTGTACTGGTTAGCACTGCCACTTACATCATGGATATGGTGTCCTCCTCCCATTTAATGGAATGGCATTCTGTTCAGGGCTGTTTTTTGACTTGTGCCCATTACTTCTGGAGTAGGCTCTGCTATCCCTGAGACTCTGAATTATCTTAAGTTTGAGAATATTATGCTAAATGAATTTCCAATATGATATAATATATATATTAATATATTTCTAAGATGAAATTAAGTATTTTTGAAACATGTTCAATTGAGTGCTTGCTGATGTGAGTGATGGCATCTTCCACAGAGAAGCTTACTTCATAAATCTGACGAGTCTTGTTTGGTTTGTGTAATGTGTAGAAACAGAACACATTATGGAGGTATGAGTGGATGCATGGAATGAATAGTGAAAAAATAAGAAGAGAAGAGTAATCTTACTGTCATGGTGTACAACTAACAATAAATAAAACATTTATTCTCTTAAATCCAAATCTTAGTGCTGTATATTGTTAATACTGAACATTAATTTGACCTGAATTTGAACTTCATAGCCACACTCATTCATGCCAGACCAATTTATAAGTACTTATTAAATCTTATTACCTTTTTTTTTTAACTCTTATGACTAACAAGATTTAAGCCTAGTGCCAATGTTGCCATTGTGGTCTTCAGCTCCCTGCAAGTGTGTAATGGAACAATGTGACCTCATAAATATACAAATGCACCCACCCTTCGCCGCAGATAGGTTAGCAGTTTGCCAGTTTCTGTTATTACCACATTCACAGGAATACAATAACAGAAGGAAGAACTCAGGCCTGCTTGTTTTAAACTCTTCTACTTTTGCTGTACAGTCTGTAATTTTTTGCAGTTGTTAATTCTTTCAGTGTGTTTTGTGTCTGCCTTATGTCTTCAGCCTGTTTCTCACACAAGGCATACCCATCATGCAAGATGCCCTACATGCTCAAACTAGCTTATCTGGCTCTTCTCAGTCTGGAGAATCTGTGCTTCTACTCAGTGGTCCTCCTGTATTGCTAATTCCCTCACCCTATCATGAACAGTGATCCCAGCAAACCCTTGCTTGTACTCTAAATCTTATGCTTCTGATTACTACCTACAACTGATGACCTTAGATGAGGATTGAGAAGAATGTTAACTAGCAAATTGAAAGCTTTATCCATGGAGTTGACTCTTATTTCACCAACACTGTCCATGAAACACCTCGATCGAAAAAAGGGAATTTAGAATGTAGGTGTAGATGGGGCCAAAATACTAGAAGCTAAAGGGTTATGGTGCGAGGAGTCTTACCAGAATTATGTAATATTATGAGTGGTGTCCCTCAGAGGTCAGTGCTTGTTCTGCTTCTCTTTTTAATATATACAAATGATCTGGATAGGGATATAATTAAAAAGTTGTTTAAGTCTGCAGATGACACCAAACTAGGACAAATGGCAGCTAATAGAATCAGCTACATTGTTACAGAAAGACTTGGACAGAATACAGCCTTGTGCAGATTAACGGAATATGAAATGTAATTTAAGTAAATGTAAGGTAATACAAATAGAAGTAAACATTTTGGATTTGAAAACATAATGGGAGGTCTGAAACTTGAAAGTACTGCTTATGAAAAGGACGTAGGAGTCATAATGGACTTGACACTATCATATTAAGATGATGTACAAAAGCTGTTGAGAATGTTAGATTACTTAGTAGTAGAGTACAAGTCAAAGGAGGTAATCCTCAAGCATTATATTTTACTAGTTAGACCTCCACTGGAGTACTGGGTACAGTTTTTGGTTTACAGTCTACAAAAAAGACATTGCAAAGCTAAAAAAAAAAAAAGCACAGAGAAAAGCAACTAAAATGATACCTTGGATTCCGAACAGGACCCTGTTCGAGTTCCAAGACAATTTTTCCCCTTTAAAATACTAGAAACTGGATTAATCCATTCCTGGGTCCCATGAACTTGAATTTTCAAAATTATTTTAACAGTAAATACACTGGATTTTAAGGTAAAATATTAACAAATAATAATAATATTTTAATAAAAATATAAATTAATAAAGTTAAAAATTGTAGCTCTATCAGCTTTCCTCTTATTCTTATTTTCCTCACTACACTTTTTAGGACCCATGGCGAGTACACTAAGTTGTTATTATATAAAAAAAAAAATAACACAAAACAGGCACAAAAGTGTAAAGTCACATCAAAAATAGCAGTGAAAATTACACAAGATGCTTTCACTACAGCTTCCAACAACGAACTGAATGACAAAGCATATGGGTGGCCTGAGCCTGGGGAAATGTACTCACAAATACACACAAACAACTTGCTGGGCATGCAGATTCCAAAGCATCGTTCAGTTTCCGGGGAAAAATTTGTTTGAATTTTTTGTTCGGTTTTCAAGTTATTTGAGTTCTGGACCGTTCAGATTCTGGGGGCAATGCTGTACTTTAATTCCAACACTGAGAGGTTTGAGCTATGAGGAAAGATTGAAGAAGCTGAACCTATTCAGTTTATGAAAACAAAGATTAAGAGGTGATATAATGGAAGTTTTTAAAATTAGTCAAATGAAAAGAGTTTGTTCAGTGGATCTAGGCTGTTACTTTAAAATGAGTTAAACAAGAACCTGGGACAAAAATGGAAACTTCTTAAAAGTAAATTTTGCAAAAACATTAGAAAGTTTTTCTTCACACTGGAGAATCACAAACAAATGGAATAAGTTACCAGGAAGTGTAGTAGAGAGCACAACATTAGGAACCTTCAAAATTCCGCTTGATGTTATTTGGCAGAAATTAGGTGGATAGAATTAGTGTGCTTTGTTCGTCTTAAAATATTGTTCTCATCAACCTGTTCACTGATTAATCTCTTGAACACTCCTACATGACCATTGGCCAGGATGGCAACATATCTGATTTGGTCTAATCTCAAAAAAATGTGTGTAACTGTCATGTGGGTTCACTTTTAGAAAATGAGACGGTTGGGGGCAATGCTAGTGGGTTAACAGGCAAGAGTAAAATGTTAAGAGTAATTGGTGACTCAAACTTGTCCCTGTGTGAGCAAATGTGGGTCTGTGTCAGAGGGAGCATCAGTCCATTCTAGGATAAGCTTTGACATCTTAAGATCCTGAAATGGAAGAAGCTGGCTTTAGACAATAGATGGATTTTTCCACTGCTACCACTGTTTTATGACGCAATGTTGTTTCCCCTACAATTAAGTCTTTACACAAATGAACATTGTCTTCGTTCCCATTAAAACGTCATACGTATACTTTTATGGACTTCAGAATTTTATTTTTGTAAAGTGCTTTTTCCAAGGACTATACATTCACATGTTAAGCTTAACAGATATCCCATAAAATAAACCACTTAATCCTCCAATGGTGACAGCCTTCAAGCAGACATTGAACATGGGAATCAGTGCCATGAATTTTGCTGGTACTCCAGAATATAAGACCACATTTGAAGAACAAAAGATTACTTAAGTTAATATTTTATAACAATATTAAACTAATACATCCTTCATCATTCAGTTATTTCACAATTGGAGAACTAGTCCATTGTAATTTGTACAAATATAATTTTTAAATATTCATACTTTTTAAAAGTGGGTCATGGCCAAGTTAGGGAGAAGTCAACAAAGGTATAATCTCTGATTAGGTATTAGAAACTCAGTCACATTTTCTACATACTTGAAGGCATCAATATTCATAAGAAATGCTGTGCACCAAAAGATAAGGATTGGCTCAATTAAAGAATTTTGTTCTGATTAGTCAGTTAACCGGGCATTCGTTTATTGAGCATGTGCATTCAGTTTCAGTGTCAGAAGGACCTGCAGCTTTTCTCGACTAGGTGGGGTGCAAGGCAGTACCTAATTCTGGAGGGCCCTACTCTGCTTCTGGTGCCCCCAGAAAGCACTTCCAAGTCAGGCAGGACCACCACTGTTATGTTTCCATAGCTGTCGGCTGAAGTGGTGTAAAATAAACCACCGTTTATCTCTGGAGAAGTGGATACAAGTTCATTAGAGTGATAAATTATGCTTCACTATCAGGCAGGCTGATGGATAAATCTGTTTGGTGGATGGCAATAGATCATTACCTTCTGAATTCCATAGTGCCAACTGTAAAGCTGGTAACACTTTAGTATAGGTACTGCAAAAATACATCTATTACTCATTTACTCTTTTGTAACAAGACCTTAACAAGGGCTTCTTTTGGTGTTAATAACTGTTACTAAGCATTAGTAAAGTGTGTATTCATTAGTGCAAGATGTGCACCTTAAATAATTTCAACTTGGAAATGTCAGAAGTAGCTTAAGTGCGACACATGTCTCCTGATATTGATTATTTCAGGCTAATAAAGTTTGGTGGAGGCAGGATAATGATTTGGAGCTGCTTTGCAGGGTTTGGACTAGGCCCCTTGGCTCCAGATAAAGGGTACTGGTAATACTAGAGCATGCAAAGACATTTTAGACAATTGTGTGTGGCAACATTTTGAGGATGGCTCTTTTTTGTTCTAGCATGACTGTTCCCCTGTGGACAAAGCCAGGTCTATATAAAAATGGAGGATTCTTGAGTGGCCTGCACAGGTCCTTGATCTCAATGCTATTGATCACTTTTGGAATGAATTGGAATACTGATTGAGACACAGATCGTCTTGTTCAACATCAGTACCTGACCTAATAAATGGTCTGTTTGGCTGAATGGGTACAAATTCAGACACACTCCAAAAGCTTGTGGAAAGCCTTCCTGGAAGAGTGGAGTCAATTATAACTGTGTGGTATAGTGAGTCCACAGCTTAGAAAAACATGGTCGATTTTCAATAAATAGATAAGTGAATGGCTGGTTCGATCTGCATGGGTGTGCATGCTCACACAGCTGCGGGGTTGGGGGCTGGTGGAGTAATTGGGGTGAGACGCATCTGCACTTAAGGGTGTGGTCTATCTCATTTGCTTCGTAGGCTCTCGCAGATCACAACTGAGGTGCTGTGCCAACACAGAGGCAGATAAAAAGGGAGCTGGCACAGTAAGAAGGGGTGAGAAAAAGGGGAAAAGAATCAGAAAGAGAAGGCAAAAGGAGGAAAATTAGCCTTGCCAGCGAGGTAAGATGAGCAAGAGACAAAGGTTAAATGGAGAGAAGACAGAGACTTGAGGAGACAGCAAGAGCTCCTGTGCTGCTGGGAGCGAGAGACAGTTGGTCAGGAATGAGCTTTATGGCTACAGGAGCCTGAAGCAGAAGACGGGGCATTCCTACTGAGCGATTACCAGGGTGTAGGAGCGGCCAGATTGATGGTGTCTCTCACAAGGGCTAAGTGTGAGTGGCAGGAGAAGTGTGTGGCTCGACAGGTTTCCCTGTAGACGCCGATGGAAGGACGGCAGGGAACAGAGCAAGGACATGAAGGTTGACTGCATCTCCTTCTCCTGCGAACAGAGGAGGAGGAGGCAGGCTTATAAGGGCAGTATTCACTGGTCAAAGTCTTGTGGTTCGTCTCTGGTTTAAACCTTTGATTTTAAAGGATTATTTATTTGTTTTTAACCTTCACCTTGTTTTTATGGATTATTTATTGGTTGAATGTTTTTGACCACTGCACTATTTTTTGGGACACTGTTTGAGTTTGAATTGTTTTAATAAAAGCACTTTTGCACTTTTATACACCTATTCCTTCCCATAAGTGAGTGTCCTCATCCTCAAGTATGTTATCGGGGGTAGCAGGTTTAAGTGGCTCACCAGGAGGACCCGCTAGCATGGGACTGACCCATACCATCACAAACTGCAATGGTTAACTTCATATTAACTCCATATTAATGCCCAAGGTTTTGAAATGTGATGTCCATAAAAATTAAGATGTTAATATTGAAATAAAGAGACAAAAAGAGATGATAAATCTTTGGGGTACTATGAAGGCTAACCCTGTATATTTATTTAAAACGAGAGGTATAGTGCATTGAAAAAGAAATGTTGTGACAACGTGAGTCTCCAAGATGGACTGAATAAGATGGTGTTATTTCCTGTAATAAACGTTAATCACAGGCAGTCCAGGCAGGCGGAAACTCGAAGTGACAGCAGAGGTAACATGGTTGTCAATCTTCCAGTCTGTCAGTCAGTCTTCCACTCAATCTTCCAGTCTGCAGAGAGAGGAAGAGAAAAGGCATTATTCGACAGTGCCCCCTGGCTTTCTGGAGGAAGATTATAGTTATCTGAGCATTTCAACTTTCCCCTTTGTGCAACAGTCAGTCCTTGGAATTCTTGAAAGTGATGTGTTGTAGGCAGAATGACATGACAAGGACAAGAGACAAATTGAGATTCAAAGCTAATCCAAAACAACAGGTCTTGTAGGGTGTTTCCAGTATGCAGTGATTAGTAACTACCAAAAGTGGTCCAAGGAAAGCCAATGGGTAAAACAGTAAAAGGGTCTTGGGTGCCCAAGGCTCACTAATGCACAAGGGAAGTGAAGGATTGCCTGTCTGGTTCAATCCTGTAGAAGTGCTACTGGAACACAAATTGCTGAAAAACTTAATGCTAACCAGAAGAGAAAAGTGTCATAACACACAGCGCATGACAGCTGGCTGTGTATGGGGCTGCGTGGCCAACAACTGGTCAGAGTGCCCAAGCTGCTCAAGTGCCTACAGGCAGCCATTATCCCAGTGTCCAAATGGTACATTCTTAGCTCATCTTAATTAATCATGTTTAAATGCTAACTGGTTATTAGACAAAACTTTGTAAATGAGTTAGCACAGCTATTGTACTATTCACGGTATATGCATAATGTGGAACATTATAAATTAAATAAATTTCATGTTATCAAAATAATACTGAAATCAGCTTTTTAAAATATGTTTTTAGGACAAACTGAGTTTACTAGAAATGTGCCCAAAGCCTGCAACTAGACTTTATATTTTAAGATTTCCACTTAATTTATTCAGAAATGACCTTGTATATTCAGGCCCTCATTTTATATATTCAGAACTGACTTTACATATTTAGAATGTGACTTTATATATTCAATATATTTGCCTGTAATGGCACTCCATAACATAGATAGATAGATACTTCACCCTCTGGGTACTTGGGAGTGTTTGCGTGACTGATTTAAAATATTCAAGGATGAAATGCCAAAACAGAATCCGTTTTAATTGGAGTGAACACAGTTTTAAAACTTGCAAACCTTTAACATTACTACATGGGCACTAAGAGTGAACGCACAGTTTGCAGTCTCGGCGCCGTTTAACACTAATATCCAGAGCAAATAATTTGTCCTTATTTTACATCAGCCTGTACGTCATCACACAAACCGCTGATGAATGTCGTCGGTAGGTCCAGTGAAACCCTCCAACAACTCGCTTTTCCTGCCGACAGTCACGCCAGTATTGTCATTTCGCCCTTGCTGGACTTGACCCCTTATCCAGATGAGGTGTCCTCCCGCCCCAAGGCACACTCTCACATGAACCCGCCTTTGCTAAGTGAGTTTGCGTAGACTTCTATAGGAAGACAGCGTGCAGACTGTACACCGGACACGTAGTTGAAGAATCGCGGCTAACCTCAAGCGCGACATGCTCAGATCAAACAATCAAAACGAAATTAAAAAGGATGGGAGGTCGGGTAAGCTGCAGTTGAACCCAATTCTCGGCCGCAAGGGGAGCGCGAGAAGGCGGACAAGGCGTCTGCTGTGAGCTCTCTGTGAACATGCACGCCTCTTCACTGCCGGACCTTGCCAAGTTACACATTTTTTTTTTCTTTCGCGTTAAATAGAAACTAAAAAGAGCACTCTGTGCGTCCGAGAAACTGGCATATAATTAGCACTTTAAAGATGACGGGGTTCTATATGCGGTTAGGGGCGTGGCTTAAATTGGGGGCAATTACTTCAATTCAACTCCAGCTTTAAAAGTTTCTTTACCACGGTTGTGGCTTTTTTTTTCTGTATCCGATATTTTTTTTGCCTCGCCGTTAATATGAGCTTGTTTTCTGGTTGAGTTAAGTAAAACACTTCCACCCATGCTATTTGTGTGCTTTTTTGTAAGGAACAACTGAGTTTGGCACAAATAGCCAGGAGTCGCTACAAGGAGAAGGCTTAATGGGCATTAGCAGCCCCTGACTGCACAGTGGCATCTAAGTAAATAAAGAGGAATCTAAATTGATGATCACAGAGCTTACTGGAGTACGATAAGCCTAGTTAGGACAGAGGGTGCCCCAGGATTTCTTTCTGCAGGAGCACAAGATTTAGACAAGGGTGTGCCAGGAAGCATCTATTACTCTTTAAAAATAGTAGAGGTTTGCTGCACATCTAAGAGGTGTGGTCGTCCAGGACTTCCTAAGGGTAGCTAAACAACTGAATATAAGACACAACCCAGGGGTTCAGTGATTCCAGAGTACTGTCTCATGATGTCTCTTGGATTATACAGTGTGTCTCAAAACCTTGTTAGTGACTGCTGGAAAGTGAAGTTAAACTAGGAGTCCAGTACACTTTAAAGCTTAGACCACAATACATTTGAAAACACAATTTTCATTTACATTCATCCATCGGCACTAATGTTTTCAGACTGTCACTGAAATGCCAAAAATTTGAATTTTTTTGAACTTAGTTATGTCAAGTTTGACTTGCTTGTATGGAATGTGATTTGCTTTTAATAAATTCAATAAAATGTTTATAAGAATGAAATGCCAGAAATACACAAATCTTTCAAGTTGTGTAGGGTTAGGTCTCACAATCCTATGAAGTTGTGTAATGTGAAATTCCCAATGACTCACTCCAACTAGTCCACGGCTCATTCCGAAAAAAATCACATTTTTTCTTTAGTTATAGGGACAACTAAATGACAACCAATGAATACTCATCTAAAAGTGCAATTCATATAATGCAGCAATGTGAAAAAAACTCTTTGTAAACCACGGGCCCTGGTAGGCAGTATGCTATTGGCTGTAACAAAATAGCTAGAGCCCAATTATTGGAAGGTTGCCATGCAGCCACTAAATATGATGTTCCTAGTGATTTTCAGTCATGTAAATTCACATGGTTCCCAATGACTAGAAGTTGCATAACGTGACATAACCTTAATCTGCATTCTGTAAATATTTGGGAGGAAAATCATACTTTATAGAAAAAAAACTTGTGGAAATATCGTGAGAATGTGCAAACCACGCACAGACAAAAATCAGGAGTGCGCAGAACACTGGATATTATTAGAAGAGTTGTATAATCATCTTTATTTCAGAAAATCCCACTAGGTTTCTTGTGGCTGCAGAAAAAAAATGTGTAAAACATTCAACTTTAAACAAAACATCAGTATTTCTTTATCTTACCCATGTTTTACTAACAGCCAGAATCAGGTCTAGTCTTGTGGCTGTGGTCAATGTGCAAGCTTATTATGGTTAAGCGGCAACATCATTCTGATAGAACAGCCACCATTACAAACATAGGTTATGGTTGATCTTCTTTTGCTCAGCTTTCTACATTATTTCTGTGTCAGTTGTCTAGCAGAGCTTGGTTGCTCAATGGTCTCAGTTTGAACATCCGTAAAGGTGACTCCTAATTGGCCTAACATGCAGGAACGTGCATGGTGACTGTGGTGGACTGACATCCAAGGCTGATGTCTGCCTTGCTTCTTGTACTGTCAGGACTGCCTCCAGCCCCCATTAAAACCACCTCTGAATTTGTCAATCGCACATTCTCACAAATGGTTACAGAAGGAAAGGTCAGTGCAGTTTCAGGTTACTGTTCATCCATGAGCTAACAAAAGCAAACAGGAAGCCTTTGAACCAATCTCTGCCTGCTGCTACAAGGAGTAAAATGCAGTCCTATTTTAACCTCTTATTACTCTTTTTGCTTACCTTCTTGTTTAATTTCTTTGCTGCATATGTCAATAATACAGCATAATTTACTATGAATTAAAAAAGCATCTGATCATTACTTCATTTCTTTATATGGGTTATGAAGGGTTATTTTTCTCTTTTAACCTCGGAATTTAGACTGCAATCATCAGGCAAAATGAAAATTTGTAACAGATTTGTATTATGGCAGTTTTCTTCATCACAAGGGTATTACAGTGGTTAGTGCTGTTGTCTCGTGGATTCAACAATATGGGTTCAAATCCCACTTCTGGTTTGCATGCACTCTCTGTGTCCATCAGTGATTTTCTTCTGCTTCCTCCCTGTGTGTGCTAGGTTGATTGGCAATTCTGAGTTGAGTGTATGTAAGTGAGCACCCGTGATGGACTGTCTGCATATTGCCATTTGTATTAGGTTAAGTGAGTTTGAAAATGTCATGTTATTCCTCATATCTATTTAATATACTGTAAGTTAGGACTTTCATGGTTTCTTACAGGTTTCCAATTTTCTTTTAGTTTATTTTATTTAGTTAATTTTGAGCTGTACTGACTTGCTGCATTGTAAAAACTTAAATATAAAATGGATAATTTTCAGAATGAAAGAGCTATTAAATCATTTACTTTTCAGACTGAGCCAAGGCAACAGTTTTAAAAGCTACCATTTCAATAAGAGTTTTGCTATTTTTCTGATCTGAAAGGCCAGCAAGGATTGGAAAATCCATTTCCTTCAGCAAAAGTTGTGTTATAAACCTCTGTGGAAAATTCCAGGAACATCCTGTCCACAGATTTAAGCTGCCTTTAATTGTTTAAAGCTTCAGTTTTCCCACTTTTATTTGCACTTGTGCCTTATATCTAAAAACTGCGGCTTACATTTAATGTTTCTATTGCTTTAATTTTTTGTCCTTCTGTCTTTAAAATGTATTCCTATTAAGAATCTTTGACCTTGAATTTTGGTAATCAATTCAGTAGGGCTGGAAGGTACTAAAAATGGCTTTTGTCTTTCTTACACCATTCATCACTTTTTCATTTTTGAAGTTTACTGAAATCTTTAGTTCCACTACTGGTCAATAGATGCTGCTGGTTAATTCCCTACACTGTCATTTTCTATGATTGCACTGATCTATTAGGTGCCAGTGTATGAGATACAATTTGAACATACATTGCTTTCTTCTTCCAAAGATAATGGTGGTGATACCAGCTCAATAAAAGTTTTCCTAGCTGCTAACTAGAGACAGTTTTTACCTGGTAGCCAGGCAGGTGTTCTGATTGTCAGCTAAGCAAACACATGAGCCTGCATACAAATTATCACGATTTTAAGTTTTCTCAGGAACTGTTAAACTTGAGAATAAATTTCTGTTAGTATTTTGGTGATGAAGAAATATTTTGTGGTTTTACATGGGCACTGCTATCTTGGTGTTGTTTTACACTGTTGTGATGTTATAAACATCTGTGTAGTTAAAAGTGAATTTTCTGTGATTTAGAAAATTGTGTGGCTACATGACCCTTCCTTTGGTTTGTATCTTTGCCTTTGTTATCGTTGTTGAAAATTGACTTCTGTGACAATTCTGACCTTAACTTTTTCATAGCATTCATCTTGCAGTCTGTGAAATGTGCCTTTTCCTGCATTTTCATCCCGTGTTGTTGTGCTTGTTGAAGAGTGAACAAGTTTGTTCTAAAAAGGGCAGTTTTACAGCTAAATGCCCTTAATCAAACATTTGGAAAAAAAATCTTAAAATAATAGCTGAAAACTTGAAGTCTCCTTAAAAGGAAGAGCTGGAAAATGGACTAGGAAATGAAGGAGCAGTGTAAAAAGATAAATGAAAAAGCCAAAACAAAGTTGTTATCAAAGAGCCAAAAAGCACCAAAACAATACAAGGGTCTGAAGCCAAAATGAATACCGAAAAGCAAAGTGAACGAAGGACAAAAGGTTAGGTCATGTGGTACACACTCTAAACTAACCACCATTGTGTCTGTAAATACAAAAACCCACACTTCTATGACAGTCCCCTTATAATTTTAAAATGGCATTATGGTTAAAACACACAAATAAAATAATAAATAGAACGTTCATTAGACAAATGTTTAATTCCTTACACAAGGAGAACAAAGATCAAAGAATGAAATTTCTTAAACTATACAGCACATTAGTGGGGCTGCATCTGTAATGGTGTATGTAACTTTGATGTTCTTATTTAAAAATTCCAAGATTACAGGGTATGAGCTTTGAGGAAAGATTAAAGATTCACTTTAACCAAGTTGAGATTAAAAAGAGACCTGATAAAAGTATATAAAAAATTAGGAAGGGAATTAGTACTGTGAGCTTTAGCTGCTATTTATAATGACTTCTTTAACATGAATACGATAGATAGATAGATTGATAGATAGATATGTGGTGTGGCAAAAGTCAATAACCAGTTCCTTCGTTTTGCTGCTGTTAACATGCAGACAATTCTCTTTGCACCAAGAAACAAAGTTCTCCGCCTGCCTCCTATACTCTGTCTCATTCTCTTTATCAATATACCCTATAAGCACAGAGTCATCTGAGAATTTCTGAAAGTAACCTGTGTCAGTGTTATATTTATAGCCAGAGGTATACAGAGTTAAGAGAAAGGCAGACAGGACCGTTCCTTGTGGTTCTCCTGTGTTGCTCACATCCATGTCAGAAACACAATCCTTGAGTCCCACAAACTGTGGACTGTCCAGTGAATAGTCCATTGTCCAAGGGACCAGAGGCTCATCCACTTGCAGAACTCTGAGTTTACCCCTTTACGTGGATGGCTGGACTGTACTGAAGGCCCAGTTGCAATCCAAAAACATAATCCTCACAGTGCTGCCACCTTTGTCCAGGTGAAAATAAACCTTGTGGATCATATATTTAATTGCATTCTCCACTTCAATCATTGTCCAATGGGCAAACTATAGTGGGTCTGTCACAAGAGGACTCATATTCAAGGTCTCTCAAAGGTCTTCATGACATGAGATATAAGTGTCACTGGTCTGTAGTCAATGGTGAAGAGGTGCCTGCCTTCTTTGGAACAAGAACAATGCTGTATGTTTTCCACAGCGGTAGCACTTTCTGGGGTCTTAGAGAAAGACTGAACAGGTGTCAGAGTATACCACAAAGTTGGAGAGTGCAGGCCTCATGGGGGCATGGATAGAGAGTGGTTAAGGTCAAATTTAGTACAAATATTAGAAACTTTTCTTTACATCTGGCGCTTCCACTATATATTAATACTAATACCTTCAGATCTTTACCTGAGGATATTTTACAGACTGATGGGCATGTTGGGCTGTATGGCCTGTTCTCATCAAAAATTTTCATTATGCTTAAATACTCAGAATTGATAAAATGGGAACCCTATCTACCACCACCTGCATAGTAAGCAATGTACTCACATTTGAGAATTATTTTTTGATGTGTACAGCATGTTAATGGGCATCACGGTGGCGCAGTGGTAGTGCTGTGGCCATACAGTACGGACACTTATGTTCACTTCCCAGGTCCTCCTTGTGTGGCGTTTGCATGTCCTCCCCATGTCTGCGTGGGTTTCTTCTGAGTGCTATGGTTTCCTCCCATAGTCCAAAGACATGCTGGTTAGGTGCATTGGCGATCCTAAATTGTCGGTAGTGTGTACTTGGTGTGTGGGTAAGTGTGTGTGCCCTGGGGTGGGCTGGCGCCCTGCCCTTGATTTTTCCCTGCCTTGCACCCTGTGTTGGCTGGGATTGGCTCCAGCAGACCCCCGTGACCTTGTGTTAGGATATAGTGGGTTGGACAATGACTGACTGACTGACAGCATGTTAAACAAGAATAAAATATCTACTTTCTTTCCTCACTGGATGAACTGCAGTGCAAATGTATTTTAATAATACTGCCAGTTTTTTCTCGCTGTTATAAATTATACAGGCTGTACCACTTGATTTCAGGCCCTATGAGCTTCTCAATGCCTCCATGTTAATCTATAAGAAGTCTCTTTCCAGAAAGAAAGACACTTTACCTGAAATGTAGGGTGTTGAGGAGTATCTGCAGCTGGATGTATTCAGATTATCTGTTGAATAGTAATGTAAAAAGAAGTCTGAAAAGGAAGTGTTGTGTATTGTTTGTGAACTAAGTATGTCATCTCATGGTTAGTAGATAGATAGATAGATAGATACTTTATTAAACCCAAGGGGAAATTCACATAATTCAGCAGCAGTATACTGATACAAAAAAAAACAATATTAAATTAAAGTAAGGATTTACCTTCATTCAGGTGGCATTTTTTAAAATGGTAGCCCTGATTTTGAGATCAACTATTTTCAAAGTCAACATGATTTACTATTACGGAACATTTTGAATTATAAGGGGAGTACCAAAATCATTATATAGAGCAATACATCACCATCATAAAAACTGCTAGTAAACTTTGAGCTCCTGCTAACTTTTTCATTTTATAAAAAGAAGTGTGGTATTATTATTAAGAGAGAAAGGAAAAATGATATAGCTGATGTTTTAGATTTAAAAAAAATGAAATCTCACATTATTATTTGTTTTACACTGTAATAATTGACACCATCACTACTGTTAAACCTGCTTTTAGCCTTTTGGAATTCCTATTTCAGTACTTTTAAAAATAATGTTTCTGTTCATGTCAGGATATTTAACTAGAGCTGAATGATCCCATTTCTGAGTTCAGACTTGGCCTTATTCAAAATAATTGATAATGCGCCTGGAAAGAGATTATGATTCCAAAGTACAAACACATGGTTCTTAGTTTCTATGAATACTTTATGGAAACCACAGAAAAGTGGTTTGCTCTCAGTTGGTTAGTGGAGAGCAGGTGACTCCTCACACTTTGTTTTTCCAGGCAAAGAAAAGAAACCATAGCTGTTTCTTAAAACAACATCCATCCTTGTGCACCAAATATTAAGCACAATTCCTGACCTGTTGAGAATGATGATTTTTTTTTTGTTTCTTAAATTGTGGATGTCCATTTACAAGTGGAAAATGTAGATTACAACTATAAGAATATGTATGAATACAGGTGTAATTTCTGAGTAGATTAATATGCTTCATGTATGTGCACTGTAAATAGTAATGGCTGGAATAGAAAAATGATGGGGTTGCTGGTGGGAAGGGTTTGCAGATGACAGACATTTGGCCAAGCAGGCACCTGATTATTTGATATGACTTGTGCCAGGCGAAGAAGAAAGTGGATGTTATTTCTTACAAAGGTAATAAGTGCCCTTAAAAGATGTTAAACAGGGGCAGCAGGCCTGGCCAGAGAGCAAGTGAATTTTCATGTTGGTGTGTGGGGGCAGATGGTCTAGCAGCTGCTAGGTTGGTCTGAGATTGGGCTTACGACAAGGGGTAAAGGAAAAAGACCAGATGTCACTTATGGGAGGCAGAGATAGCAATGAAATGTGGGATTTTTTCGGGGTACATGCTTTAGAAATCACACATATTAGACATGGCATCAAGGCACAGAGGACAGCTGGTGTTCTGTAGTTTTTCTGATTTTTTTTTTTGTTATCCTTTCTAGTTATTTATTTTGTTGCATGCAGTTTTTGTTTTTGACAACTTTGATTGCTTGGCATTATTTTCAAGGTTCTGGAGCAGCATGAGAGTACCACCTGGTATTTCCAATGTGAACCCCAAGATTGATTTAAAATGGCAGAAAATGTAGATAAAATCTTAGTGAACTCATTGCATGGAAGTTTCTTTTTTAAATATAATTCCTTGTTATGGAGGTAGTTTTGCAAAAAAGACGACCAACCCTGCTTTTTAACCTGTACATTACCTATAAGTAAACTTTAACAGATAGTCCCGTGAAGCCACAAACTTTGACATTCAGAGCTGGGATCTTTTGCCATTCTGGTTTTTATAGTTGGCCACTGGCTACTTTCTTTATCCTTCTGTCTATTCTTGTGTTTTGTTCTCATCCTGTAAATCTGTGCCAAAAAAAGAAGTGCATTATTCAAGAGTGCAGAGTGTTGACAGTCAGAGGAATTCAAAATGTGTATGTCTTTATCTTCTATTTTCTAACGTAGAGACTTTTTGGCTTATCTAACAACAGATTATAACAAAAATAATGTTCTTGTTAAATAAACTCCACCTTTCAAAATTCCACTGGGATTAACTTTAAGAGGCTCTGTTCTTTCTGTATCTTTTTCTTACTGTTTTTCTTCCTCATTGTGATGAGTTGGTGGGTGGTACAACAATCAGTACTGCTACCGCTCATGTTCAGTGACCCAGGTTCAGTTTTTGGCTTGACCATGTGGTAGACATTTCATGTTCTTGATTTTTTAACAGGTTATAATCAGGTAATATGTACTTTGGTTTCTTCCCATATCTCCAAGACATGCAGGTTTGGTTGAAAATTTGAAACTGCTTGATATGAGTGAGGGTGGATGTGAGTGTATTACTGTGCTTTGAGATACTCCAGTTTCTCATCCAGGATTATTTTCTTCCTTGTGACAAATTCTGGCAGGTTAACATTTGTATGTGAAAAATTGATTCAGGAAAATGCGGGCTCGCTTCCCGGATCCTCCCTGCGTGTAGTTTGCATGTTCTCCCTGTATCTGTGTGAATTTCCTCTCGGTACTCTGGTTTCCTCCCACAGTCCAAAGACATGCAGCTAAGGTGCATAGGTGATTCTAAATTGTCCCTAATGTGTGCTTGGTGTGTAGGTGTGTGTGTGCGCACCCTACGGTGGGCTGGTGCCCTGCCTGGAGTTTGTTTCCTGCCTTGCGCCCTGTGCCCTGTTTTGGCTGAGATGGACTCCGGCAGACCCCTGTGACCCTGTAGTTAGGATATAGCGGGTTGGATACTGGATGGATGGATGGATGGATGGATGGAAAATGATGATGTAGAGATGAATTTAGTGTAGTGTGTTTCAAAAAGAGGAGATTCACCGAATTTTTAAACTAACAGCTCCTTTCATTTTCTGTACACACTTATCAAATTCAGGCTATCTTGACAACATTGGATCAAGACAAGATCCTATGCCAGGCTTATTGCAGGGCACCATCATCAATCGAGAGTGCCCAGATGACCAAAAAATACAAACTGGAGTCCCCAAAGAATTAACCCATACACACATGTGTGGAATGTGAATCCCTGCTCCTCTAAATTTTCTTCATTTTTCATGACTATGTCTCATGTGGTAGCAAAGAATACCCAATACTGTGTACTGCAAGTCTTCATTGATTACTTTTCTGTGTCCCCTATTGAGTTAAGTGGGGACTACACAGTAATCTGGTTGGTACATCAGGCCTTTTGCTTGCATATATTTAGTAAAGTGAGGTTTTGTTGGTAAAGGATAGGCAGAAGAAAATTGGACAGTAATATGGCATACAGCAGCACTTGTGTGTAACGGGGAAGAAGAGAACAGATTAGGGCAGGATGCATTCCTTATGGGCATGTGATTAAGCGAGGGGTCATCTTGGTGTCTTATACTGTATAATAGACAATTGTCTAATTGTCTCTGCTACTCCACTTCCATATCTAGACTCATTAGCATGATTTTATTGTTGGCCCTTGAAAGATACAGGCAGATGATACTTGTGAAAAATATTTAGATTTATCGCAAACAGCATATTTTATTTTATGTATCAGCTTTCTATTGTGAATACTATATCAAGAAAATTTACAATAAAAGTAATTTGTTTCATTTATTGTTTAAAACTGGAGTGCAAGCAGGGAATGTGAAGTTACTCTTAGAGGCAGGACAAGACATGACAGGGACCAAAGCAGCAGTGTTGAGGTTTAAAGTCTAACATCTTATTCTACACCATGTACACACTCTTAAGCCCACACTTGTGTGCTTCCAACATAACTATCTCCCAATCCATTAGTCAATGAACCACTGCTAAAATTAATTAAAGAATAACAAAACAAAACAAAGTGCAACATTTTTATGTGGTTGTATTTTTTAATATTCTTAAACTGCCGCGTTTGTCTTCATAAACTGCAAAATAGCCAAAAGTAATCTTGTCTGATTTTATTTTTTATTTTGTTTTCAACAGAGAATCAGGAGACAAGTGAGATCCTCAAAATCTGAGGTAAGTCAAAGTCTTTTTGATCTAGTGTTCCTTTCAGATCTTGGAGATTTCAGCACTTCTTTGTGGTATTCATTTTACAAATATGACGTCCTGTTGAATTAATGTTCTTCTTCTCCTGTTAAAGTCCTCTTGTACACTTGTTTCACTTTGTGCCTGTTGTTTCTTGTTGTTGTTTTCTTGTTGTCATTTACCTATTATTAGCTCACTTGGTTCCAGACCTCATCATACCTCACTCACATAAGGAGCCTAATTTTTAGTTCATTTTTTTGACTGTTATACTGCCATAAGGTTTGTGGTTATATAACAGTAGGAAAGAAAAAAGAAAGAAAAAATATAAAAATAAAATTAGGCAATACTAATTAACAAAGAATAAACTAAGGTCTGATGGCCTGGAGGACAGAAAAAAACAAAATCTGCAGGGATTCTGAGGCCATGAGACCAACCAACCCCCACTGGGCATTCTACCTAACCTCAATGATCTCAATTAGTCCTTGTGGTTTTCAGGCTTCACGTGGAAGAATTATACGATGATGGTCATGTGGACCTCTGACCTTCAATCCATCAATGTAAGGGCTGCATGGTAATTTGATCAGGTGGTGGTGGTGCAGATCGCCACCACAGAAAACAGGAAAAAGAATGGCAGAGAAAGTAGGGGTTACTATGGATTTTGCAGCCATGAAAAAAAAAATTAAATGCATATACAGAATATTAGAGTTACACTAAAATAAATCTATGAGAAAGCCATGTTAAAATAATGAGGTTTTAGCATTTTTTTTAAAGTGCTCCACCGTATTAGCCTGGCGAATTTCTGTTAGTAAGCTATTCCAGATTTTAGGTGCATAACAGCAGAAGGCTGCCTCAGCACTTCTTTTACATTTAGCTCTTGGAATAATTAGACATTAATTTGAAGATCTAATGTTATGATTTGGAGTGTAAGGTGAAAGGCATTCCACAATATAGAATGAGGTTAGCCGCACCAACCACACAACAAACCAACTAAGGATTCAGATTTGGACCCGAGTGCAGCCATGCAACGGATGATACCTCAGCACTACACTAGTTCAGATGGAATGGAACAGTTGAAGGTTTTTTTATGCCGGCCAACCCCCAAGTTTTTCCCTGCAGGTTGGAGGGCCTACATGCAGGGCTGGATGCAGATTAACGTCATACCCAGGATAGAACAATAAGGGCCTTGCTCAAGGGCCCAACAGAGCAGAGTCCCTTTTGGCATTTACAGGATTCAAACTGGCAACCTTCCGATTGCCAGTGCAGAGCCCTAGCCTCAGAGCCACCACTCCGCCTACAAAATATAGGAAGGAGCGAGATTATTTAAAGCTTTGTAAACCATAAGCAGTATAAGTCAATTCTAAATGGCATAGGCAACTAGTGTAGTGACATCAAAACTGTAGAAATGTGTTCAGATTTTCTTTTCCTAGTTAAGATTCTGGTAGCTGCATTCTGCACTAGTTGTAATTGATTGATGTCTTTTTTGGGTAGACCTGAGTGGAGTGCATTACAGTAATCTAGTTGACTAAAAACAAAAGCGTGAACTAATTTTTCAGCATTTTGCAAAGTTATAAGGGATCTAACTTTTGCTATATTTGTTAAGTGAAAAAATGCTGTCCTGGTAATTTGATTAATATGTGATTTAAAATTTAGGTCAGAGTCAATAATTACTGCTAAATTCCTTTACCTCTGTCTTGACTTTTAATGCTAATGGATCAAGTTTATTTCTTTTTTTTTTTTTTAAAACAATGATTTATTGATTTTTTGGAACAACACAAACAGCAACAAATCAGCACAGCCAAATACAAATAAGAAAAGAGAAAAAAAAAAAACAACAAATACAGGTATATGAGTTACAGATATACATGTCTGGGTCAAAATATGTACAGCGTTTCACATTTGAAGTCAAGGGAAATAAAAAAGAAAAAAAAAGGGGAATACAGACATTAATTATTGTGTTTAAATACAAAATGTGATCCCCCTTTATGTAATAGCACAGCAAGATCACGAGGTAGGTGATCAAGCAAAGGCTGCCATATCCTACAGAATGCATTACAATTGCCCTTTATGATGGCACTGAGGCACTCCATTGGCAGCACCTTGAACATTTCTCTGTACCATTGTGTAACAGTGGGGGGCTGTCTCTGAATCCATTGAAACAGTACACATCGCCTCGCTAAATGTAAAAGTTTACCTAACAAAAGCATCTGTACAGAAGACAGAGAGAGCCCTTCTATAGATAGACCCAGAACGAACAGCACAGGGTTCAGTGGGATCGTTTGGTGAAAAATGGAGCGAAGCTCTATAGCAATATTTTTCCAAAATCTAGTAATTAAAGGACATTGCCATATGCAATGGTAGTAGGTCCCCACATCCGTATTGCACTTTACACAAAGAGAAGAAATCTGAGGATGAATTTTATTTAGAAACTCTGGCGTACGCTGAAGTCTATGTAAAATTCTGTAATGGCTTTCCTGGAGTCTGTTACAGGAAAACAATTTCTTGGCAGATCTAAAAGTTTTGGACCATACTTCTGCACTAAGCTGAACTTCGAGGTCGGTTTCCCACCGAACCCTGGCCTTATCAGTGGTTACAAAATTCAAAGACAATAATTTCCCATAACAAAGAGAGATAAATTTCCTTTTTGTGATTATTTCCTCATTAAATTTAAGAAGAAAGCTTTCAATAGGATTCAAAACTGGTTGATTGGCTGGAAATTTAAGGGAATTTACAAAATGTCTTACTTGTAGGAACCCAAAGAAGTGTTTCTGTGGTAAATTATATTTAATTTGAACTTGATTAAAGGCCATAAAACTACCCCTTTCAAACAGATTGCAAATAAATCTTATATTTTTAGAATGCCAATCATCAAATATACTAATGCCAATACCAGGGGGGAAAGCCTTATTCCTAATTAGAGGCTGCAGTGCACTAGAAAAACCTCTTCTTCCAGCGTGGGCAACAATATTATGCCAAACCTTAAGTGTAGGCATCAAAATGAAATTATTTCTGACACGAAGAGGAAGGTCAGCCAGATCAATAGATAATAGACTAAGAGGCGAAAGAGGGGCACAGCACCAAGTATCTACAGGTGGCTCGTCTTGGTATAGAAAGGAATGTAACCACCCTGAGATTATTTGTGCATGGCAAGCCCAGTAATAGTATAAAAGGTTAGGAAGTGCCTGCCCCCCCTCATCTGTAGGCAGTTGTAAAATCTGTATCTTTAGTCTAGATTTCTTCCCATGCCATATAAATTTAGAAAGATATCCCTCAATCTCTGAGAATGTTTTTCTGTTGATCCTGAGAGGCAACATTTGTATGGGATATAATATTCTGGGTAAAACATTCATTTTGATTAAACTTATTCTACCCATCCAAGACAGGGGGAGGTCAAGCCACCTATTGAGGTCATTCCTGATTGAGGCCACAATTGGTTTAAAGTTCAACTTGTACAACTCTGTTGTGTCTGCGGACACCCTAATACCTAAATATGTAAAACCAGTGGTCGACCACCTGAAAGGAAAATTAGGAGGAATGTCCCACCTCCCCCCATCACCCAGTGGCAAAGCTTCAGATTTATCATAATTTATTTTATACCCTGAAAAAAGGCCAAATTGATTAATGATATGTGTCAGTGCAGGAATAGATGTTTCTGGCTTAGTGAGAAAGAGCAACACGTCATCCGCGTAAAGGGAAATTCTGTATTCAGTATTCAACAAGGTTACCCCACAGATCTCAGGGTCAGTTCTTACAGCCTGTGCCAGTGGCTCCAATGCAAGTGCAAACAGTAGGGGAGAGAGGGGGCATCCCTGACGCGTTCCTCTACCCAGTGGGAAAACATCTGAGACCGAGCTGTTAACCAATACCCTTGCAGCTGGGGCCCCATACAACAGTTTGACCCACTTGACAAATTCAGATCCCAAACCAAATCTTTCCAAAACATCAAATAGATACTCCCACTCCACCCGATCAAATGCTTTCTCAGCATCCAATGAAATTGCAAGAGCCCTATAATTGGTGTTCTGAGAGAACTGCACAACATTTATGAGTCGGCGTACATTGGAGCGGGAGCATCTATTCTTGACAAAACCCGTTTGGTCAGGCTTTATCAGAACTGGCAGAACCTCCTCCAATCGTCTAGATAAAATTTTGGACAGAATCTTGCAATCTACACCGAGTAAACTTATAGGTCTGTAAGATGTACACAGATCTGCAGGTTTATCCTTCTTTAAGATCAGGGATATATGGGCAAGGTTTAAGGTGGGTGGAAGTGTGCCCCTCTCAAGAGATTCTATATACATTTTAATAAAGGACCCACCATGTGTTTGGCCATTTTTATAAAACTCTGGCCCAAACCCATCAGGGCCTGGAGCTTTTCCACTCTGTAAGGATTTGATTGCATCTAAGACCTCCTGCCTAATAGGACTGCAAAGATCTAATCGACTTTCCTCTGATAGTATAGGGAGATTAACATTATCAAGAAACAATTTCCTAGCGTCTACAGTATTTTGACACTCAGGAGAATATAAGTCCTGATAGAACTCTTTCATTATTTTGCTGATCAGTTTAGCCTCAAATTGTACAATACCTTTCTTATCTTTTAGAGAGGGTATTGCATAAGAGCCCTTTTTCCCCTGGGCAAGTCGGGCAAGTAAGCGTCCAGGTTTGTTGCCCGATTCAAATAATCTATGCCTTGCATAGAATATTGCAGTTTCCGCTTTCTGAGTTAGTAGTTGGTCCAGGGCTGATCTGGCTGCATCCAGTTTCTTAAGCACAGAAACAGACGAGGATTTCTTAAACTCTCTCCAAGTTAGTAATGTCGCGTTCAAGTACTAATTGTTTGGCTAAGTTGCTCTTCTTTTTCGCTGAGGTGAAAGAGATAATAGAGCCCCTGAGAAATGCCTTACCCGCCTCCCATAGAGTAGAAGCACTAACCCCCGGTAAGTCATTTGTAGAAAGAAAAAGTTCCCACTGATCTTCTAAATATTTTACAAATTCAGGGTCACTAAGGAGAGCTGGGTTTAGCCGCCAGTGTCTAGACAAGGGGTCATAATAAGGTGGTAATAACTCCATTGAGACTGATGAGTGGTCTGAGAGAGCGCATGTGTTAATCAAACAACCCCGAGTTCTGTCAAGGACAGATCTAGAAACAAACATGTAATCAATTCTGGAAAAAGAAAAATGGGGGCGTGAGAAAATGTAAAGTCTTTCACATGTGGATTACAAACTCTCCAGGCATCAAATAGACCAAGATCTGAACAGAAGTCCATTGTAGCCTTTGCCATTTTGAAGGTGGTTGAGATTTTGGTGGATTATGATCAGTTTCAGGACTCAAACCACAGTTAAAATCCCCACCAATTATTACGTGATTCGGACACACAGAAGAGGTTTTTGCCAGAAGGTTTGAATAAAACGATCTATCAAAAGTATTTGGTGCATAAACACTTCCCAATAGAATTTGTTCCCCATATAAAAGCCCAGTAATCAGAATAAATCGTCCGTCTGTATCCCTTACAATAGTATTTAGAGTGAATGGTAGATTTTTATGGATCAATATTGCAACGCCTCTACTTTTAGAGTTAAAAGAGGAATAGTAAATTTGTCCCACCCAATCACGCTTGAGTTTTAAGTGTTCAGAATCTGTGAGGTGAGTCTCTTGCAGTAATGCAATCTGCACTCTATCTTTTTTGAGTGAGGAAACTATTTTACGTCTCTTAATAACGTGATTAATTCCCTTGACATTGAGAGTTATAATTTTAATGTTACTCATTGTAAAAGTTGTCAGTCATTGAACAAAAATCGTCAACCCGAAGCAAACAAAAAGAGCCATCATAATAAACACACTGTAAAAGATTTAACCCATGGCCTGGATTGGCCGTGCTGATATGAACAAAACCATTGTAAACGAATGGCAAAGGAACCCTTACACACACAACAAACTGCATAAGAATATAAGAATTAGGATAAATGTCAAAATATCACAAACTAGAAACAAACACAACAAAACAAAAAGGAAAACAAAAACGAAAAAGCCACCCACTGGGTGGTATTACAAGACCAGTGTAACCAAAAGAAGTTTCACTCCACGGGAGAAAAGAAAAAAAAAAAAACCCACCCCCGCTTCCCAAACCTGAATAAAATCGGGTTAGTGTCAGTTGTGAAACAAAATTAAAGACTGAGTAAACAATTAGTACTGTATACTAGATATTGGCCCTAAAGCCACTTTAGGTACAAAAAATGAACAAATCTCTATTTTCCCTTTAAACTGTCTCTTTTCCCTCAAGCTGCATTAAACACAGTGGACCTACGCATCCTATGGCGTGCTGAACCCATGTCATGTTCTAAGTTAAATCCAACAGTGCCACAATTTGTACGGGACAAGTATCAGTTGTCTTTTAATCCAGCGCATTGATGAAACTTTGTGCGTCTTTAGGCGAATTAAACTTGTGCTCAGTGCCATTGTGATTCAACACGAGCGTCGCTGGGTAGCGCATTCTGAAGCGGATGCCCTTGTCAATTAAGGCGCGACAAGAAGCATTAAATCCCCGTCGTTTCTCACGGATCGCGTAGGAAAAATCCTGGTGTATAAAAATCCGCTGTCCGTCGTAGTGAAGTTCCGGGGCCGCTCTCACTGCTGCCATGATCCGCTGTTTGTCTCTGGAGTTGTGGAGCTTAATAATCACCGGCCTGGGGTGAGCACCCCGCGGGCCGAGGCCCTGGTGTGCACGGTCAATTTTAATGCGGGCTTTACCCGTAGAGCTGTTTCCCAGCCCGAGCGTAGCAGGCAGCCAGGCTTCAAAAAACTGAATAGGACTCTCACCCTCCGCGCCTTCTTTCAGATTAATAATGCGGATGTTGTCGCGCCTGCTGCGGTTCTCTAAATCATCCAAGCTTTTTGCCATGATCTTAATCTTCCCCTCAGCTTCAGCCAGTCTTCCCGCGAGGTCAGTCACCCCATCTTCCACATCTGAGATTCTCTGTTCTGCCTCCGTGACGCGTTTGGAGACGTTTTCCAGCGAGGACGAAATTTTCTCCAGTGTCCCAGACAGTGTAGACAGTTTTTGGTCAATTACCTCACTGATGCTATTAGTCACATCACGGATGAGATTTGCGGTGTCCACCGGGGGTGAGGGTTGGTCGCCCACTGCTACTAGCATGTCAGTTTGGCTAGCACTGTTCGTCATGGCGGCTGTCGTCTTTCGAGTCTGTATCTTCGTCTGTTTCGACATTACTTGTCATCCAAAAAGCGTATTTAGGGCTGTTGCGTATTCCCAAAACTCTCAGTCAATAGTTTATATAAAAATATAGACAGTAGCGCGCATTACATTGTAATAAATACAGGTGGGAGCGGGAGCACAGTGAAAGCACGTCTTCTAGCCAACCATCTTCACCGGAAGTCCCCCAAGTTTATTTCTAATACCCTCATTATATTTATTTTTGCCAATCACTAAGATTTCTGATTTCTCCTTATTTAGTTTGAGAAAATTACTACTCATTTATTCAGAAATACAAGTAAGACATTGAGTCAATGAACCAAGAGAGTCATTGTCATCAGGTGCTATTGATAAATACAATTGTGCGTCATTGGTATAGCTGTGGTAGCTCACGTTACACCTTGAGATAATCTGACGTAATAGAAGAATATAGATCAAAAAGAGCAGCGGACCCAGGATAGATCCTTGTGGAACACTATATAGAATATCATGTGTCTTTGATGTATAATTACCACAACTAACAGAATTTTCTACCTGTCAAGTAAGACTCAAACCAATTTAAGACACTACCAGAGAGACCCACCCACTGACTAAGGCAATTTATAAGAATATTATAATCAATGGTATCAAATGCGGCACTCAGATCTAGGAGGATGAGAACAGATAAATGGCCTCTGTCCGTATTAACCCACAAGTCATTTATTACTTTGATGAGTGCAGTTTCTATACTATGATTTGTTCTAAAACCTGACTGAAACTTGTCAAGAACAGAATGTTTATTCAGGTGATCATTTAGCTGCATAATGACTGCCTTTTCTAGGATTTTTCTTAAGAAAGGCAGGTTAGAAATACGTCTAAAATTTTCAAAAACAGAGGAGTCGAGATTATTTTTCTTGAGCAGGGGTTTAACAACAACATTCTTAAGGCAGTCTGGGAAGACCCCCCATATCAAATGATGAATTTACTATTTCAAGAACACCCTCAGTTAGTACATCAGATACTTCTTTAAGAAAACTTGTTGGTATTGGTTCAAGGTCGTAGGTGGAGGGTCTCAGTTGGGAAATTATTTTGTATAAATCGGGTAAATCTTTCCTGGTGAAAGAATTTAATTTGCTTGAAATGGAATACTGGGGTTTAAGAGGATCAGCATTGGGGGGATGTACTATATTATTTCTAATATTAATTTTGTGATTAAAAAAATATAGAAAAGGCCTCACTAGTCAAAACGTAAAGCAACAGATATATTTCATGTGTTTCAAATAAAAATATGTATAAATATATACAATTTATTTTTTAAATTGTCAGAATATAATTGTAATATTTGGTGCTTTTGGTATAGCACAGCTTCTTAATTCATTTATCATTATTATCTACAATTCTTTGTTATCAAGGGTGGAGAAGTTAAACTTATAAGGAGCTAGGCAGTGGCCTTTCATCTGAGCCTATTATGCAGTTACCCCAGTAGAACATTCAGGAGGTGGTTACATCGTGGTAAATTTTGTAAAACTGTCACCATCTATGATCTTTGAAATTGATTTTGTTCCATCGTCTTGCAAAGTATGTCTTTCCAAAGAGGTCCAAAAGATTTGGTAGCATTAATGGTACTAATTGTATAATTAATTTTTTGTTATCTTCTGCCCATGAATCTTGTTGGTTAAAGTGTTTACCAGTTTCCACTGAATTAGCACTTAGCATTGCTCTGTCAATTCAACCAAGAAAATATCAGTTTGACTTGGATGATTCATTTCTTGGATAAATACCTAATTTAAATCTTTAATATTTTGAAGTTTAAGAGTTTTCTATCTGTCTGTAATTTTATATAATATCACAGGAGGCCTCCTGTGTGCTAAGATTTTAAATGCCTTCCCTCCAATCTGAATTTCATAATGCAAGTTATGTCATTTAAGCAGCAGGTTTTCATTTTTTGTTTTTTGTAGACTAAATATAAAGTTCCATAGTGCATATTGTTAATGGTAATTGATTTTATTTATTGCTCAAGTAGAGATATAAGTGGTGTCAGTTCTAGCATCCTATCAGTGTGTCAGTTTTTCATACAATTAATAAGGTATTATTTGACCTCATCAATGTGCCTTGTTGTTTATTTTTATTTCCTACATTTATAATTTAAAGGAATACAAGCTAGCCCAGAGAATTGTCAGTCATTGCAAAGATTGGTAAATAAAGATATGTTTAGTTTGGTTTTAAAATCCAAAGGAAAACCACAAGCTAGTAAAGCTTATTATCTCTACATAGCTTTTCATAACAAAACATATGCTTTTATTCAAAATTTTGCTTTTATTATTTTAAACTTTGAACAACACACCAAGAACAACAACATAATTTATGGCAGCAATATGATGACATTTTATGTTGCACATCATCAGCCATTGTGTGACTAGCAATGGGTGTCATTGCCCAAGCAACATGATGACAACCATGAAAAATCAGCTCATAAAATGGCACCTCTTGTCAAAATTATCTTGGACATACTGTAATAGTTCTGAATATTTTTTCATATTTTGGGGGACACTATGTATTATTTTACCATTGTTTACCATTGCTGTGCCAGGTGTTGGTCATGTGTTATTTTATCATTAGTTGGTGGCCCACAACTATAAGCATTTAAGGTTGGGATCACTTTACTATTTTTCTTATTTTTGTTAATATACAGTAAGTTTAAATCTGCCAACAAAATTTTACTAATGAGGCCATTTGAGTTGTTTCTTACTGTACTGACCACATGACTATAAACTTGCCAGCCTCCATTCTGGTACTTTCTTTAAAACAAAACTGCCTTGTTTACTTGCTTATTCACAGCAAGTTCTTAAAAGCATTAATGGGACAACATTAATAAAAGGTTGCCACATTATAATGTCACCAAAAACTGGTAAGTTAAACCAAACACCAAAATAACAAATAATATTATACTGAAAATTATATAACAGACACAAACATGGCACTAACACTTTCATACCATCTTGCTGCATTCTCATAAATGTGAGAATTAACTATTTACATGTAGTTTTATAGCAAAGACAAGGTCATACATCAGAGTGGATGTGTTCCCTCTGTGTATGTTCCTTTCTTATGTCTTCTTGGTTTACTTTTAAGTGTTTTAAATAGTTTATTATAAGTATGTATTTTATGTTGTATAAAATAGTGTTCTATTGAATTATTTTTTTATTTTTAGTGTAATGTGGTGTTTTCTTATGTCCCATGTGTTCAGTGGGTGGTATACCAAGAGGCAATCAAGGCAAAGAAAATCCAAAGGCAAATAAGACCCAAAACACAAAAACAAAGCAAAGTACAAAAATCCAGCAAATCATGAAAGCACATAATAAACACTAGAGAACTCATCACACCAGTAGCACTTTCAGTGAATTACAAGGGACTGTGGGTTTTTCTTAGCATTTAAATGGCCGAGGACATTCCCATGTTATGATGGATAGGTGGCACACCTCATTTGGACCACTCACAACAGGAGCAAAATAGAAACTACTTTGTTACAGTGAAACAAAGTAATCAACAATGGTAACATAAAAATCTAACAAAATAGACATAAATAAGATTCTTGAACACCAGCGACGGGGAACGTCCTAATCTGGAGAGATTCCTCTAGGCATAATATGGTGAGGTTTCCAAAAAGAAGCTAGGAAGCAAGCCAAAACCCTACCTGGTCTTCCCAGAAGTAGAAGTGGCAACCTTAACTTTAGCCAGGCCCCAAGGCAACCTGCTGGCTTCAGCTGGATCAGGTCTGAAATGAGGAGCTGGCACAACAACCATTAAAATATCACAAAAAAGTCTGACAGGAAGTCCTAGACCTAGTTACAGATGGAGCTACTGAGGCAAAGTCCCTTGAACTTCATCACTAGCATAATTGTGTTGAAGACTGATCTGTAGTTAATAAATAACCTAGTGCAAGTGTTCCTATTGTCCAGGGTATTGTGTAGGGCCAGAGAGACAGGATCATCCACAGACCTCTTCCTAAGGAGGCAAATTGTAGTGGGTTTGAGGAAATTCTTACAACGCTGTTGTAACAAAAGTTAGGATATACCTAGGTGCCTCCCACAGCAGGGTATATCAAGCAACACCCACAAAGAAGAATATCCTAAGGGCTGACAATGGACATGCTATAGAGACTGTAAGGCCAGGTTTATACTTCACACGATGCAAGATCCAGTGGACCCTACTGCTACACAAGCGTTTTACTGTTTATCCAGCCATCCATTATCCATATATCCTAACTACCGGGTCACGGGGGTCTGCTGGAGCCAATCCCAGCCAACACAGGGCACAAGGCAGGGCACCAGCCCACCGCAGGGCTATACTGTTTATACTTTATGTAAATCTGAAAGATTCCACCAGATGGCAGTCCAAGATATCACAGTGAGAACAGGTTCAGCTTCGATATGTTGTGAATTAGGTGAAACAGCCATTAAATTCTGAGGACACCTTGCCACAATATCTCTGAAAATGATGGATGTTTAATGATTAAATCCATCAATCCAGAGATGTGCCCATTCGAGCTAGCATTGGGCACGAGGCAGAAACAATCTCTGGATGGGGCATCAGATCATCGCAAGGTGAATACAAGCACTCACATACACTAGCATCATTTTACCATCGTCAAATCCCCAAATGAAATAAAGTGCCTGAACAACCTTATTAGGAAAGCCTGCTCCATCACAGAGCTAACCCTGGATTCACTGCTATGTTGTGGAAAAGAAAATGGTGGCAAAATTGGATGCCATCATCTAAAATACACCCCTTCCCCTCCAGGAGGCTCTGTCTTGGAGGATTTTTAGTCACAGGCTTATTCCTCCACATTGTGCTAAGAAGTGCTTCTAAGGGGTCTTTTCTGCCCATTACTATCAGGCAATTCAGAGCTTTTTCCCGACATCCCTAACTAAATACTTATACTCTTTCAAGTGTTATTTCATAACAACATACATGCATCTGAACTAGTGTGGTGCTGAGGTGTCACCCATTGCATGGCTGCACTTGGGTCCTAATCTGGGATCCTGAGATGGTTTATCATGTGGTGGGTGCGGCAATGTGCTGTATCAGTGCATGTGTGCTAATACATGCATTATTTACTTATTTATCTATTGATTGATTGTATTATTTGTCCTATGAGTCTTCATCTTTGTTTCTTATGTTTCTGCTACTGTATGCATCTAAATTTCCCATTGGGTTTAATAAAGTTTATCTAATCTAGTGTAATGAAATTCTACCTAAATAAATAGTTTTAAACTTGGTGATAAAATTTCATACTATGTTTTTCAATGTGCAGATTTCTGGTTGTATTTTTAATAAAAGATGCTTATTGAAAATTTGCTGTTTTTCTCTTATAACTATCTTCTCGTACTAAAGAAGACCCTGATGTAGCATTTGTAATTTTGTTTTGTTTTCTTATTTTTTATTTATTTTGGTCTGGTCTGTCCAATGGAATCTTTCTTCAGTTGTGTGATCTTTTTAAATCTTTGATCTGTTAATTATGCACTGTATTTGTCTAATTCTTTTCCAGCTAAAGATCACCAATTACCATGTACGTTCAGAGATTGTCTCACGCTATGCCATCACCACAGTAGAGTGCTCCATGTGGAACCCTCACTCTCAAGCGAAGGAAGCGATATTTGAAGTTGAACTACCAGGAGCTGCCTTCATTTCCAATTTTACGATGTGAGTACAGTTGTGAGTGACATTTCACATGATGCAATTGGAGTATTCAGTGCTGCTGCTGACAACCATAAAAAGATTTCAAGAAATTCAGTTCATTTTCATTAATGCTTAATTACTAATGTTATGGCTGTGTTAGCAGAGGAAATTAAGCCATTTTTGTACAATCTGGATTAGTTTATTCACTTTATTTGAAAAAACAGCTTCCTAAATTAACAAAAAACTGTTTTGTCATTTCTTATTTTTACTTGCAATAATTAAGACTAACACCTTTAATGTATATCTTTTGTTTTTAAAGGGTTTTGTATTTTGCTTACTTTTAAATGGATTGTGTAAGCACAATGGTTTATAGTGCTAACTTACAGCTTCAGATTTATGTGTTCAGATTGCACCAAGATTTGGACTTCGCATGTTCGCAGTGTGGAGTTTTCTTAGGTTTTTTTCCATATCCTAAAGATTTGCTGGTTAAAATTTTCCAATATGAGGAAATTTGCATATACGTCTGCCATGTTGGTGGAATGAAATCTTATCCTGGCCTCAGTGCTATCTGCTATGATTCTATATTGAAGTAATTGGATTCAGAAAATGAATGAATGATTATAGCACTGATATGTTCTTATCAGAAGCAATGTGGAAGAAAAAGGATGGACACCTTCAAAGCACTCTATGAAATGATTACAATTAAGTTTCTTTAACTTAATTCCTTTATTAAGCACAAGTGTGCTTTAGTGATCATATGTAACTGAACCAAAAGAAAAGAAAAGACTAACAGAACTAAATATGTTGTAAATGAAAAGTAAAAAACATGTAAATGCTTTCTGGAACACATAAAAATAGCTCTTAAGCTCAAGAAAAAGGTAAAGAAGCTAAACTTGAATTGTAAGCTGAAATTACCATAAAGGATGAATTATCCATGTAGATGTATTTCTACATGTATACATTAAGGGAGAAAGACCACTTCAAAAAAACCTCAAAAACTTTTAATAACCCAAATCAATATTTCTAACAACAAAGCTAAGAGAGGGTGAGAGATCCTTAAATAAAAATTTACTAAATCCAAAAAATAATTCTAAAGAGTAAGAGCAATACATCTTCACAATAACAACATTTACCAATACATACATGCATATCATTTAAGGGAACTTCATATCTGATTAATTAGTTCAAACACATTTTAGAAGCAGATTGATAACATCTGTTGCTTGCAATAATAATGTGGAGATAATGCAGCAATGAGGTAGTCTATACTTTGATGTAAATATGTTAGTTCAGTCAGTGCTTATCGAGCAACGCTTACAGAATTTCTTTGCTCTTCCATTCATTTTCAGATGGGTGATTTTTTTGTATGTGTGTTTCTCTCTATAAATGTCTTGCGCACACACTTTCTTCTGAGTTTTTTGTCTGACATGTACTAGGGGTACAAGCAGCTGTCGGTTAAGTTAAAAATAAAAATATACAAAATAAACAGGCTGACGTAACTGCCCTCAAGGCAAAACTGGAAAAGTGAACTAATTTGTAGTTGAACTTGCACATCATGTGACTCCATTTTAAGACAGGTGAGTCTGCAGATTCTTCAATGCTTTTGAATGGGAGATTTTGAAAATGTAAAACTTTGGACAGTGCAATCTATTTCAGATATCTCAATGAAAATTGAACTGTCTTGACAGTACTTTCCTTGGAGAGTAAGTGTGCTGTGTTTAAACAAAATTAGTCCACTTGGGGCTGAGTTGTTTCAGGTGGACATACAGATGAACCGAGAAACATGACTATCGCAGTAGGTGTTTCTAGGATTATATGTGAGCACACCTAAAAAAGGTACTAAAATTCTTTACAAAATAACAAAAGAAAAAAACAGTAAAATTAATTAAATAGACTAATAGGCAACTACAAATAAATTAATTCATTAAAAAAAAGAAAAAGTCAAATGCAAACAAAAAAATAAAATAAAACAAAATACACAAATGTGAAAAATAAAACAAAACAAAAGGCAGAAACATAGCACCAGTAGAGATGTGGTATAGAGGACCTAGGGCCTCATGTACCATTCATTACCAGGACACCCTAGGCCTCAGGTCGATGATCGACTTTGTGGTCGTGTCGTCGGACTTGTGGCCATATGTCTTGGACACTCGGGTAAAGAGAGGGGCGGAGCTGTCAACTGATCACCACCTGGTGGTGAGTTGGCTTCGATGGTGGGGGAAGATGCCGGTCAGACCTGGTAGGCCCAAACGTGTTGTGAGGGTCTGATGGGAACGGCTGGCAGAGTCCCTTGTCAGAAGTAGCTTCAACTCCCACCTCCGGCAGAACTTCAACCCGTCCCGAGGGAGGTGGGGACATTGAGTCCGAATGGGCCATGTTCCGTGCCTCTATTGTTGAGGCGGCTGACCGGAGCTGTGGCCGTAAGGTGGTCGGTGCCTGTCGTGGCGGCAATCCCCGAACCCGTTGGTGGACACCGGCGGTGAGGGATGCCGTCAAGCTGAAGAAGGAGTCCTATAGGACTTTTTTGTCCTGTGGGTCTCTGGAGGCAGCTGATAGGTACCGGCAGGCCAAGCGGAACGCGGCTTCGGTTGTTGCTGAGGCAAAAACTCGGGCATGGGAGGAGTTTGGAGAGGCCATGGAGAACGACTTTCGGACGGCTTCAAGGAGATTCTGGTCCACCGTCCGGCGTCTCAGGAGGGGGAAGCAGTGCAGTGTCAACACCATATATGGTGGGGATGGTGCGCTGCTGACCTCAACTCGGGACGTTGTGGGTCGGTGGGAGGAGTACTTCGAAGACCTCCTCAATCCCACTAACATGCCTTCCAATGAGGAAGCAGAGCCTGGGGACTCTGAGGTGGGCTCTCCCATCTCTGGGACTGAAGTCACCGAGGTGGTCAAAAAACTCCTTGGTGGCAGGGCCCGGGGTGGATGAGATACGCCGGAGTTCCTTCAGGCTCTGGATGTTGTAGGACTGTCTTGGTTGACACGCCTCTGCAACATCGCATGGACATCGGGACAGTGCCTCTGGATTGGCAGACCGGGTGGTGGTCCCCTCTTTAAAAGGGGACGGAGGGTGTGTTCCAACTATAGAGGGATCACACTCCTCAGCCTCCCTGGAAAAGTCTATTCGGGGTTCTGGAGAGGAGGGTCCGTCGGATAGTCGAACCTCGGATTCAGGAGGAACAGTGTGGTTTTCGTCCCTGGTCGCGGAACAGTGGACCAGCTCTTCACCCTTAGCAGAGTCCTGGAGGGTGCATGGGAGTTTGCCCGACCGGTCTACATGTGTTTTGTGGACTTGGAAAAGGCGTTCGACCGTGTCCCTCGGGAATCCTGTGGGGGTGCTCGGGAGTATGGGGTACGGACCCCTGATAAGAGCTGTTCGGTCTCTGTACAACCGTGTCAGAGCTTGGTCCGCATTGCGCAGTAAGTCGAGCCCGTTTCCAGTGAGAGTTGGACTCCGCCAGGGCTGCCCTTTGTCACCGATTCTGTTCATAACTTTTATGGACAGAATTTCTAGGCGCAGCCAGGGTGTTGAAGGGGTCGGTTTGGTGGACTCAGGATTGGGTCACTGCTTTTGCAGATGATGTTGTCCTGTTTGCTTCATCAGGCCGTGATCTTCAGCTCTCTCTGGATCGGTTCGCAGCTGAGTGTGAAGCGGCTGGGATGAGAATCAGCACCTCCAAATCCGAGAGCATGGTCCTCAGCCGGAAAAGGGTGTAGTGCCCTCTCAGGGTTGGGGGAGAGATCCTGCCCCAAGTGGAGGAGTTCAAGTATCTCGGGGTCTTGTTCACGAGTGAGGGAAGAATGGAGCGTGAGATCGACAGGCGGATCGGTGCGGCATCCGCAGTGATGCGGGCTCTGCATCGGTCTGTCGTGGTGAAAAAGGAGCTGAGCCGTAAGGCAAAACTCTCAATTTACCAGTCGATCTACGCTCCTACCCTCACCTATGGTCATGAGCTATGGGTAGTGACCGAAAGAACGAGATCGCGAATACAAGCGGCTGAAATGAGTTTCCTCCGCAGGGTGTCTGGGCTTTCCCTTAAAGATAGGGTGAGAAGTTCAGTCATCCGGGAGTGGGCTCAGAGTAGAGCCGCTGCTCCTCCGCATCGAGAGGAGTCAGATGAGGTGGCTCGGGCATCTGATCAGGATGCCTCCTGGACGCCTCCCTGGTGAGGTGTTCCGGGCACGTCCAACCGGGAGGAGGCCCCGGGGAAGACCCAGGACACGATGGAGGGACTATGTCTCCCGGCTGGCCTGGGAACGCCCTGGGATTCTCCCGGAAGAGCTGGAAGAAGTGGCGGGAGAGGGAAGTCTGGGCCTCTCTGCTTAAGCTGCTGCCCCCGCGACCCGATCTCGGATAAGCAGAAGAGGATGGATGGATGGATGGATGGATGGATGGATGGAGGGCCTCATGTATAAATGGTGCGTATGCTCTAAATTGTTGTGTGTGCCCGTTTACATGTTCACTTTGAGATGCACAAAAACTGAACTTGGCATAAATCCAAGCACATTTTCACGGCAGCCTCACACCTTGCATATGCACATTTGTGCTCAGCAGCATTAAAGCAGTGCTACAGTTTCTGTTTTGTTTCCCTTTCTTTTTTAGATGTGCATCCATGACATGGGTTTTATCAAATACACCAAAATTAATTGCATATTGTTTACAAATTTAAGGCACTTGATTGCAATAATTCTGTAACAAAATAATGATGCACGGAACAGCCAAATTATTGTTAGAAGACATTGCAAAAGAAGAATTAGAAGAGAGTTCATATTTACAGATGATACTGACTTCTTGTCCCATGATGATCGCTGGCTTCTAAGTCGATTTAGATTTCCAAGAGCTATCCTCTTGGAGGTGTGTGCTTTTAGAATACTAGGATTTATACTTGATATCATTTTTATGATGAAATGCATTTTAGTATAAATATATTTTTTACAGATAAATTGTTAACTTCATTTAAATAATGTATATTGTACTGTTAATAATTAAACATGTGGGTCATGGTGACACAGTGGTCTAAGCTTGCTAGGACTTCCGTAACCCTGGATGGATGGATGGAATAATTAAACATGTATAACGTAGATTTTTAAATGTTCCTTAAATGTTTTGAAGAATTGCCATTTTAAGCCTACAGCTGGTTTTACATTTATTATAGATGCTTATTGTGTGGTGATTGGTTACGTGGAGAAAGAAACAGATGTAAGAATTGGGGACTTGGTATATTTGATAGAGTCGGCACTGCTGCAATAAAATATTCCATGCACAGTTATGTGTGTCCCAGCAAGCATCTTGTCCCTAGATGGGGCACCATCTCATTGCTACCATTACACCATCTTGCTCCCACATGTTTAATACATGCTTTAATGCATAAAAATGATATCAAGTATTCATCTTAGCATTCTAAAATGTTCAGAGTGCTAGAATATCATAAATATAATGTGTTCTGTGTGGCGATCACTGCCTGTGCTCTCCTGTCGGTGTAAGAAAACGCCCTTTTAAGAAGCACGGAGTAATTAATGACTTGGTCAGGGAACACTTAGAATATGAAGCATTTAACATGCTACTTTAATTACAATGGGGTCTGAGAAACTCTAGAAAATTAAACATTGATCTTAAGATGAAGTTTACAAAGTTTTACTTTAATGACAAAATAAACTAAAAAGATTAAAGTGGAAATTTTGATATTCAGGAAAACATTTCAACTTTAATCTCGACATAGACCTTTTTCTTTCACTATGTCCCTATTTTTTTCTTCCCTATGACACGCTTCCCTCTGACACTCAGACACTCGCTTCTGAACTTGAACTTTTGAGTGCCATGCCATCAGTTTCCTTTTGTTGCTTATACCACTGCCTAAGGCACCAAATAGTATGTTTTTCTTTGCCTCCACTTTACTAAGCAGTACTTCATTTTTACTTTTGCTGAAATTCTTCTTTTTTCCACATGCTTTTGCCATTGTCTTTTAAGAAACACTGAAAGAAAGGCGTATTTATACTGATTTGCATATTCAAATATTGGAAATTTGGGGAGAAGTTGAGGTGGGGCTGTTGGTACATGCATTTTTGTTAAATTTCTTGTTCATTAGGATTTATAAAATTAAAGTGTGTGGAACTTTGCTTACGCAGAGTTTAATGCACCTGAAATTTTTTGTGCGAACACACATTTCTAGTTTTTTTCATACACCATGTTTTAGTGTGAATTCTGTGCAAGGTGTTATACATGAGGCCCCTAGTGCTTTATATTTATGAATGTAGCACACATTGTCATCCTAAAGAGTTTACAAATAAGAAGTATGTCAACAGGAATCCTAGGGCAGCCATTCAAAAGTTTAATAATCAGTTATCCTTATGCTACCATTGAGTTAACAAGTTAACCAGGCATATTACAACGGGTAGAAAAGTACAAGGATAAAAATAAGAATTAAAAGCAATAAATGAAATTTATTATAATAAAAAGGTAAAAAATAGGCCATCAATCATAAACAGTTTGCCATTTGGGTGTTGTTCTTTAGCAGTTAGTTAAAGTCAGGCAAGGTTGAGTCTTAATTCCTTTCTTCCCTTTTCAAAGTGGGTTAATCTGTTCTAGTAGGGATGTGGGAATTGTCCTACTAATGCAGTATAAGGATTGAGAAAAGGTGAGCAGAAAATGTCACTTTTCTTAACAGCGGCATTGCCAAATGTCCAGCAGAGATTAACCACAAATGAGAATTTCATCAGTTTTTGCACTTCAGATACCCTTTGAGGTACAAGGAAACCCTTCAAAATCTTTGCCTCTATCACACTGTAGATCTACAAACACCACATTTGCTTAATAAGGTTACTGACTTAGTTGTATGCAGTCATAACTGAAATTAGTGCGTCTTTGATTAAAAAACTGTGCTGAAATTCTTTAGGGTCAACTTTCTTATTTAACATCTTCATCATAAAATGTTTGTTATAATGACATCCTAATGGCTACTTTATCCATGGGTTGAATCAGTGATGTTCTGTTTGCTGAAGAGTAACATGCAAAAATATTCCCATAATCAGATATTAAATTTGATTCATGTAGTTGGGACCCACAGTTGTTGAGAAGTAGTTGGCACTTTACATTTGTAGACTTCCAAAATTTCTTTAAGTTCTGATTAAATGATGGAACAAAACTATTAAAAAAACAGTCAAGAATTATGTCCTTGTCTATCCAAGCTTTGTTTTTTGGGTTTTATAGGTTACACGCAAGTGCACAATTCCTTTCAAGGCCATTGAGCACTGAAAATTTCCAATTACCAAAAGCTTAATTTTATTCGGACCAGAAGCATTAGCACATGTAAGAATGGATAATATTTTTTGTTAAACTTAAAAAGTCATTGTAACATTTCATTCTTGGTTTCCTCCCAAAGTTTTTGTGGAAAAACACCTTCACTTAATCCCTGCTTCATCAGCATTATACATTTAAGCAGGTGTAAGATCATAGCCAGTTACAATTTTTTCAAATGTCATACTATATTTTGATGCTGTTTTTGTATCACCCAATATTAAACTGTCTAATACCATGACGAGTCATGCAATTCCTAAGCCATTCATCACTAAATGCACATTCTGATTCAATTTTCATTTGCTTTTTAAAATACTTTGCCTTAGTGTTAAATATTTCCCAGAAATTGCCTTACCTTCTGGTCATTTTAAGAAAATCCCATTGTGCCACATTTTATCAAAATTTTCTGATTTTGAATTGAGGAAACTTTTCTTTCAGCATTTTCATTGTAAGACTCAAACTAGGGCTAGAATTGTATTTTTTGCCTTTTTTATACTGTTAACTGTAGAGTTTATGATGTTATAAGATTCCATTAAAGCAACATTGCTCACACTACTTAATTATTTCACATTTATTACTCAGGTTCAAAATTTTCTTCCTTCTTTTCACAACATTAAGTTTATCTATCCTCAGAAACCATTCTTAAGGTTCTGAAAATTTGAAAATGTAATATGGAAACTGTGCATACAGCACAAAAGTCATTTCAAACTAATGTCTATGTGGTATATGTTGTTGATTGTTGCCACTGCACATGTGTAGATATCACATACACTCATGTGCTCTCACACACAAAATTTTAAAAAACTGTAGTTTTCAAAAAGTTTGGATTCTTGGGTGGTCTAGGTTTCTGGCATCCGGATTTTTTAAACTTTTTGCTATATTACTTTTTTATTGCTATATTATTGCTTGCTTTGTTAGATACCTAAGAAAGGTACTATATAACGTAAATAATTACATTGATTTATTAATGCTAGCCACCTCAATTGCAACAGACCTCTCCATATATGTTCCAATAGTCTGTTGTTACATGTTTGCTCTTTTAACTAGTGGCAAGTTGGGGGTCATACTGTTAAGGAAACAACAGCAACTGTTTTGAAGACTAGCTTGGACTGTGCTGATGAAGCAGCTTAGAACTATCTATCTATCTATCTATCTATCTATCTATCTATCTATCTATCTATCTATCTATCTATCTATCTATCTATCTATCTATCTATCTATCTATCTATCTATCTATTGTCAGAGAAATCAGGACTAGGCCTTCTCCTGTGCTTAAACCAGATGGATTGAGTAGACTTGGTCATGAGGTTATGTTCTCGGGAGAGAGCATCAGTATTGATGTGAAGTGTACCTTTGTGATAAACTACCTTGATCTTGTAGGGCTATAGGTCCAGAAACCAGCAGCTTACCCTTGGGTTGCTGTCTATTGGTTGCCATCCACTGTAGGGGCACATGGTACACTACTAGGCTAAACTTGCTACCCAAAAGATAGTATTGCAGATGGATAACTGCCCATTTGATGACCAAGACTTCACTCTCAACCTGCACTATTAGGCCAACAGTTTCCGGCTCAGGTACATGAGTAGGGTATGCGGTGTCAGATGCATCTGTCTGGAGGACAAAAGGCTTTGAGAGGTCAGGGGCAATGAGCACAGGGGCAGAACTACTGGTACAGGTACTATTAACACCCTACTAGCCCATGAAATGCTTGCACTTGTCTCTTTGTTTATGGATAGGGCCAATTTTGTATGGCTGTGACCTTCAAGCACTGTGGCTTAACGAACCCCCTGCCAACTACATATTCCATATGCATGTCTTCTGTCAGCCCAAAGTAGGTTTTCTTGAGGTTGATGTGTATCCTGGCGATTAGGATGGACAAGAGTATGTCCACTGATGCAAATGTTCTTCCCAGTTGCTGGAGAAGATGACTATGTTATCTACATAGGCAGCACTAAAGGCAATATGGTGCTGGAGCAGTTTGTCCACGACACACTGGAGTATCACTGAGCCCAATGGAGCAATAGTGGAAGACGCAGTACTGCCAATATCCACTAAGGGTCATGAATGTTTTTTTTTTCATTTATTTTGCTGACTTTGTCAAAGGAATCTGCCAATATCCCTTGTGCAGGCAGTATGGTGTAGTGTTTAAAGCTCTGGACTTCAAACAATGAGGTTGTGGGTTCAAATCCCGTTACTGACACTGTGTGACCATGAGCAAGTCACTTGACCTGCCTGTGCTGCAATTGGAAAACCAAAATAAATGCAGCCAACTGTATCATAAATGTTGTAAGTTACCTTGGATAAAAGCATCAGCCAAACATGTAAATGGCATGTCTAAGGTGGTTAATTAATGAGGTTTACAGATGCGCTAGAGTAAGTCATCCATCCAGGGACTGGCATCAAAGTTCATGACAAAGTGCACTTTTTTTCTGGAATTTAACCAAAGTAAAAGAAATTCGCCCAAAAAGATCTCTATCTGCATTCTGAGTACCATTGCTGACATACTGAAGTGACTTTAGCGCACTTTAATATGCATCTGTTGTTACAATTCTTGTTTTGTTATATCTGTGTCTTTTGTGAAAGTGTTTATTTGATATTTGGACTTCAGTCTTCACACATTATACACTTCACATCAACATTTTGTTATTAGTAGCATAACATGAAAAAAGTCTCTGTTTTAGTTATGTGTTCAACATTTCTTACCTCTCATTTCTTGTCATCCTACATTTACACAAATCGTTGCAGACACGGAACACACATGAAATGTATGTGTTGCAGATAATGATATATTATTTACAGGTTCAAGGCACCTCATACCCAGATAAACAGACTTGAGCTGGGAGAACTTTGTGTACAACTAAAGCTGTGTCACTGGGTGCTGATCGACGCATTTGCAAAACAAAAGACGCTGATGAGGAGGTGCGAGGGAATTTAAGGTGGCCCAACATTGCAAGTTTTTCCGTAGGCTTCAGGGATTCTAGTGTTAATTTTCCTCACTTGATTAGTATAGCTGTTCAAGGTTACATTCATAGGGTCCCACATGAAGCACCTCAAACTGTACCTTGAGTTGCTTAGCCACTTGACTACACTATATGCTGTTTATGCTGGAAAACATACCAATTTTCTATTTAATTTTAACTATATTTATCTTTTTAATTTGCCTAACACATTATCTCCTTTACCTTCCCAGTGGTAGTATCCACGTGATTGATATAAAAGGCCAACAACAACCTGGCAGTACTACTTCATGTGGTCTTTCATTTCCTATCAGTGCAAACTGAGGTTCATGGATTTCTGGAAAAAGATTCATGATGATGCCTGGAAATCAGTAGAACCCACTTTCCTTGGCAGTCACTTCAGCTCCTTGCAGGCCATTCATCAGAATGCAGTGCATTTGCAAAGGTGAATGGCTGGCATTGTGTATGAGAAAATTCATTAAGAAATCAAAGAAAAAAAATTTTGTTTACCCAACTCTATTTATTGCCAATGCTGCCCATCTTATACACAGGCGAGTGCCTGTCTTTTGTGAAAGTGCAACTGTTTCCATACTCAGGGAGCATTTCTGGGGCCATGGGAGTTGGTGTGTTTGGATTGCCTTTACACAAGTTGACTGTTCCTTATCACTGGCAGCTTTCATTCAGGAATGAGCTGGAGACACACAGTCCAACTGTTAAGGAGATATTAGGAGCCATTTATTCCTCCTGATATGACCTCCTGAGCAGCACAGGAACAAGGAGTTGCTCTAGTTGGAGTTCACTTGAGTTCAGTTTGAATAAGGTTTTATCAGATGTTAAGGACTCAAATATTTCTGAATCATTTTGTGTTTCTATATTTATAACATATGGTGCTTTGTAAATAGAGACTTCAGTAAGACATTGAAAAACATTGTGAAATCCAAGGAAGTGCTAGGTTGATTGGTGACTCATATTTGCAAATGTGGATGTGTGCATGAATGTGCTCCATACTGGACTGGCACCTCGTCCGGGGTTAGTTCCTGCCTTGCCATTGGGGGCTTCATCTCATTGTGACCCTAAGACTGACATTTGTGGGAATATATTTTTATCTTGCTACACATAATGCAAATTCATGTGACACATTTTATCATCATATTCCACTTAGTTAAAGTGGGTAACACACAGCTTCCATCATTGATCTCAACTCCAAACTCAGTCTTTTTGGACACAGTTGGAACAAGTAAAGCAAGTCACTACTGGGACCTTTTTGCTACATATTTTTGACCTAGATTTTGGCTTAGTGTTCATGGTTTTTACAATTGTTCTTTCTTTCTTCCTTTTTTTGGTATTCCTGCCCTCCTCCTGTCCACTGACTTAATATACTGCTCAAAAGAATTAAAGGAACACTTTTTAATCAGAGTATAGCATAAAGTCAATGAAGCTTATGGGATATTAATCTGGTCAGTTAAGTAGCAGAGGGGGTTGTTAATCAGTTTCAGCTGCTGTGGTGTTAATGAAATTAACAACAGATGCACTAGAGGGGCAACAATGAGATGACCCCCAAAACAGGAATGGTTTAACAGGTGGAGGCCACTGACATTTTTCCCTCCTCATCTTTTCTGACTGTTTCTTCACTAGTTTTGCATTTGGCTACAGTCAGTGTCACTACTGGTAGCTCGAGGCGATACCTGGACCCTACAGAGGTTGCACAGGTAGTCCAACTTCTTCAGGATGGCACATCAATACGTGTCATTGCCAGAAGGTTTGCTGTGTCTCTCTGCACAGTCTCAAGGGCATGGAGGAGATTCTAGGAGACAAGCAGTTACTCTAGGAGAGCTGGAGAGGGCCATAGAAGGTCCATAACCCATCAGCAGGACCAGTATCTGCTCCTTTGGGCAAGGAGGCACAGGATGAGCACTGCCAGAGCCCTACAAAATGACCTCCAGCAGGCCACTGGTGTGAATGTCTCTGACCAAACAATCAGAAACAGACTTCATGAGGGTTGTCTGAGGGCGCAAATGTCTACTGCGCCCTGTGCTCACTGCACAGCACCGGGGAGCTCAATTGGCATTTGCCATAAAATACCAGAATTGGCAGGTCCACCACTGGCGTCCTGTGCTTTTCACAGATGAGAGCAGGTTCACCCTGAGTATATGTGAAAGACGTGAAAGGGTCAGGAGAAGCCGTGGAGAATATTATGCTGCCTGTAACATCGTTTAGCATGACTGGTTTGGTGGTGGGTCAGTGATGATCTTGGAGGCATATCCATGGAGCGACTCACAGACCTCTACAGGCTAGACAACGGCATCTTGACTGCCATTAGGTATCAGGATGAAATCCTTGGACCCATTGTCAGACCCTACGCTGGTGCAGTAGGTCCTGGTTTCCTCCTAATGCACGACAATGCCCGGCCTCATGTGGCAAGAGTATGTAGGCAGTACCTGGAGGATGAATGAATTGAAACAATTGAATGGCCTTCACGATCCCCTGACTTAAACCCAATAGAACATCTGTGGGACATTATGTTTCGGTCCATTAGGCGCCGCCAGGTTGCTCCTCAGACTGTGCAACAGCTCAGGGATGCCCTCATACAGATCTGGGAGGAAATGCCACAAGACACCATCCGTCGTCTCATTAGGAGCATGCCCCGACGTTGTCAAGCATGCATACACGCTCGTGGGGCCACACAAGATACTGAAAAGCATTTTGAGTAGCAGAAATTAAGTTTTTGAAAAAATGGACTAGCCTGCCACATCTTCATTTCACTCTGATTTTAGGGTGTCTACACAATTGAGCCCTCCGTAGGCAGAAAACTTTTATTTCCATTAAAAGACTTGGCATCCTTTTGTTCCTAAGACATTGCCCTGTCGTTATTTGTATAGATATCTAACTTCATATTGAGATCTGATGTATCTAAGGTGTTTCTTTAAAGTGTTCCTTTAATTTTTGTGAGCAGTGTATATAGTTTGTTCCTTTTCGATCTTTTTACCTCCTGGTCCTTGGCTCTCTTAATCTTACATTCGGACACTCTCATCACACAGCTCATAAAAGAACATTTTCATCAAAGGAGCAAAGAAGTACCAATTAATCAGACTGCTGTGTGTTTTTTTTTTTTTTTTACTTTTGTAATATGCATATCATAATTTCAGGGTAGAGCGTAGGAGATGTAAATTTATTTACTCAAGTTTACTGTATTGGTAGGCGGCGGTGAATGACAAAGACAAGTTTTGATTTTAACATAGTTTTTTGAACTGACAGTTTATCTTGTCAAAGATTTTTGAATTTTGAAACATGAAATTCACTGAAGACTTTTTTGGGGGTTTAAAAATGCTACTTTTGGGCTGGAAAACGAGGAATACTGCTTTCTAAAGCTTCGTTCACAATCTGTGTGTACCTGTGTTCTTTTCTGCAGCTGTGCAAGGCATGTACAGTCGTTTCCAAATGTTTTGAGAATGGCACAAGTATTGGTTTTCACAAAGTTTACTGTTTCAGTGTTTTTGGATCTTTTTGTCAGATATTTGCTTCTATGGTATACTGAAGTATAATTACAAACATTTCATAAGTTTCAAAGGCTTTTATTGACAATTATATTCATTTTATGCAGAGTCAATATTTGCAGTGTTGGCCCTTCTTTTACAAGACTTCTGCAATTCGCCCTGGCATGCTGTCAATCAACTTCTTAGAAAAAATCCTGACTGATGGCAGCCTACTCTTGCATAACCAATGCTTGGAGTTTGTCAGAATTTGTGGGTTTTTGTTTGTCTTGAGGATTTACCACAAGTTCTGAATGGGATTAAGGTCTGGGGATTATCCTGGCAATGGACCCAAAATTTCAATGTTTTGTTCCCTGGGCCACTTAGTTATCACATTTGCCTTAAGGTATGGTGCTCCTTTGAGCTGGAAAAGGGCATTGTTTGTCATTAAAGTGTTCTCTGATGGTTGGAAGAAGTTGCTCTCAGTAGATGTTTTGGTAGCATTCTTTATTAATGGCTGTGTTCTTAGGTAAAATTGTAAGTGAGCCCACTCCCTTCGCTGAGAAGCATCCCCACACATGGCATGGCACAGGACTGATGGTAGCGCTCGTTTTTTTGCGATTAAGTTAATTTTCATGGCAAAGAGGGACTTTGCAATTAATTACAATTCATCTGATCACTCTTCATAACATTCCAGAGTATATGCAAATTGTTGTCATAAAAACTGAGGCAGCAAACCTTGTGAAAATTAATATTTTTGTCATTCTCAAAACTTTTGGCCATGACTGTAATATATACTCCACCAGGAAAATCGATTCTATTTATGTTTCTCATTCACCTCACGGCAGAGAAATGAGCATATTTTTCAAAATGTGGCATGCTACATATTTTCCAAACTAAAAATCACAATTATGCACATTAATATGTTTTCTCTACACAAAAACACACTACAGAAAGTTGTTGCTGTAAACACCTACAACCACTGTTAGCTAGGAACTGTCTTATCCTAGCTGGGGATATTTAGACTGTTGGTAATTTTTATTTTTTTTTTTTGTTCACAACAGATAATGAAATATTAAGTACCAGGCAGATGCATGTGGAAATGGAACACTGAGTTTTGTTCTGAATTCAATTTCATGCAAATTGTTTTGATTATCACTACTGGTAGGCAGCCAGTTTGACTTAGTAAAGTTACAGTCGTTTTGCTTTATTGAAATGGGAACCGGTATGTTAATGCCAGCACTTGTAAAAGTGACATCGGATGTGGTTACAGAGGAATCTAAAACTAAACTGAAGACTGAAAGGTTTGGAACTTGGTAACAGCTTGAAGACATGTGCCATGAATCACTTACTGTAAAATTTGATTTCACATGGACTTCTTATTCTTTTCCATTCCCATCTGATAGTTTCCTTTACATTTTGTTTAGTTCTTTGTCACTTGAATACAGCGCAACACTCAAGTTTTTATATTTGAACTTAAAGTTTGTTTCCTGGCAACATTACATCAATACATTAACATCCATCCATCCATTATCCAACCTGCTATATCCCAACTACAGGGTCACAGGGGTCTGCTGGAGCCAATTCCAGCCAACACAGGGCACAAGGCAGGAAACAAACCCTGGGTAGGGTGCAGGGCACACACACATTAGGGACAATTTCGAATCACCAATGCACCCTACCTGCATGTCTTTGGACTGTGGGAGGAAACTGGAGTACCTGGAGGAAACCCACGCAGACACGGGGAGAACATGCAGACTCCACGCAGGGAGGACCTGGGAAGTGAACCCAGGTCTCCTAATTGCGAGGCAGCAGAACTACCCACTGCGCCACCGTGCGGCCCATACATTATCATGGTATGTACAATTAAACAACATAGTATGCATAGCATGGCACCATCACAACATTGTATATAGAAAACATTGTTGTGAATATTATTATTTATTTAAGCTTTATGATTTACTAGCAAAATAACCACACTTCGCAGCGGAGAAGTAGTGTATTAAAGAATTAATGAAAAAGAAAAGGAAACATTTTAAAAATAACGTAACATGATTGTCAATTTAATTGTTTTGTCACTGTTATGAGTGTTGCTGTCATATATATATATATATATATATATATATATATATATATATATATATATATATATATATATATATATATATATATATATAGACACACACACACATAAGCCAATATACATATACATATACAGTATATACATGCGCCAGACCTTTCACAAAAATATTTTGGGATACAGGTCCCCACCTCGACCCAGGTGGAGCATCCTGCTGACTACGCCACTGTGAAATATAGCAGCCCGGACACACACAGGCGGACACCGTTTCACTCATCACCCACGTTTATTTACAATAGTACAAAGTGCACCGCCACCAAACCCCCAGTTCCCCAAAGTCAATAAACACCGTCCTCTTCACACAAACACTTGGGCCTCTCTTCACCTCCTCTGCCACGACCTTGTCCTCCTCCTCACTCGACTCCAGCCTTGATTGCAGGGCGGCGGCTCCTTAAATAGGTGGCTGATTGCTGACCACACCCAGCCATCTGCGACAACATATATACACATACATCCACATATCTATACTAATAAAAGGCAAAGCCCTCACTCACTCACTCACTCACTCACTCACTCATCACTAATTCTCCAACTTCCCGTGTGGGTGGATGGCTGAAATTTGGCAGGTTCATTCCTTACAGCTTCCTTACAAAAGTTGGGCAGGTTTTATATCGAAATTCTACGCGTAATGGTCATAACTGGAAGCAGTTTTTCTCCATTTACTGTAATGGAGATGAGCTTCAACGCCGTGGGGAGTTTCGTGTGACATCATCACGCCTCCCACGTAATCACACAGTACATAGAAAACCAGGAAGACCTCAAAAAAGCGCTCAAGAAAACATGCATTATATAATTGAGAAGGCAGCGAAACAATAAGAAGCGAGCGAGTGACATATACAACCATATTCATGAGTTCTGCTACTTCGGAAACAAAGCACGATGTAAACCTACACTTTAAATTAAGTTCATAGACAGGCTGCCGCTGGCGTTTGTAATTTAGTGCCTGCCCATATAAGGCCGTCCGTCAGCGGCAATCCAATAGCAAACTGCCACGGGTAAATATTCACGGGTGAAGGACTGTGCTTATGGAGAGGAAGATGAGATGGTCAGGGTGGTGTTTGACACAAACTCAGCGAAACTGCGAGAGAAAGTTTTAAGTGCCAGGACTAAGGTAACATTAAATACAGCCATGGACATAGCAGGAGATGGCACCAGCACAGCTGGGAACCTTCGATGCATGTACACCGAGTGGCTCACGATGTGTACAGAGTGCACAGATAAAAGGCAACAGTTCCAAAGAGCGCTGAACAAAAACCGAATTACACAATTGAAAAGGCAGCAAAAAATATACAAGCATATTCATAAATCCAACTACTGCGGAAACAAAGCACACGTTGGAAAAAGTCAATGTCCTGCTAAAGGAAGACAGTGTAAAAAACCCGTGCATGCAGTGTGTCAGGTCTCAGATAAAGAAGAAGACGAGCTGTTTATTGATGCAGTAAGAAACGAATCGATGAATGAAACCTGTCATCTTTACAACGATTGACAAACACGGAATGTAACTTGAACACAACACATCCTACAAATACGAACCTGATTGAAAGAAATAATGATAATCAAATCCTTGATGACCGCAACACTCAGTAACACTCACAAAACAAATACTGTATATTGACAGTCATGTTACGTTATTTTTAAAATGTTCCCTTTTCTTTTTCTAGCTTTTTTAACACACTACTTCTCCGCTGCGATACGCGGGTATATATATATGTATATATATATAACCCGATCTACATATTCGAATAATGGATACTTTATTCGCCATCAATGATTGTTTTGGTAAAGCCATACTCAGTGTATTCATTAGATGAACGGTAAAAAGTAAGGCGAGGGAGGATGACTAATTGAGGCATGCAGGCTGTAGTGCGTCAAAACTATCTGAATTGCGCGATCACATTTGAAAAAATATATCGTTTCAAATTCTATTTAGTCCATATGTGTCAAACTCAAGGGCAGGGCCACATCCGCCCGGCGTGTAATTATATCCGCCCGCGAGATCATTTTATATACTGTATTATTGTTATTAAAGCCGGTATATGAAGCGCTGGTAACACAATAAACTACAGATCCCATAATGCAACGCTAGCTCACACGATGCTGAAGAGAAAAGTTGATTCTGAAAATAGAGCCTTTAAAAACCGATGGGAGGCTGAGTATATGTTTACTGAACCCGTGTGTCTCATTTGTGGAGCTATTGTGGCTGTAATTACAGAATTTAATCTAAGACGGCACTATAAAACAAAACATCAGGGTAACCTGAAAGACCTGAATGCAATGCAGAAGATACAGAAAGCAGAAGAATTAAATAAGAATCTGACACTTCAGCGGACGTTTTTACCTGTGCACAATCACAAAGTGATTTCAATTGAGGCTGCTTTTATGGGAGACACAACCACTTGCCCCACTTTCCCTGTTACCAAGTAATGTTAAACCAAGTCGTCACTACGGTGTTCCCAAATACGCACTTTGCTGATAATCTGAGCGCACTGAGTTTGCACGGCGCTTTGGTGACTTTGAAGAACAAAAAAAGTCCGTCTACATGCGGCTCGAACCTTGTGCATGTTTGGTAGCACATATCTGTGTGAGAAGCTCTTCTCAGTGATAAAGACTAACAAAACAGCACAAAGGAGTCGCTTCACTGATGAGCACCTGCAATCCATCCTGAGAATCTCCACAACACAGAACCTCACACCAAACAGAAACGAACCTGTGGCCAAAAAAAGATGCCAGGCGTCCAGCTCTAAAATGACATATGATCAAAGACAACTGAATGATTTGATTTGTTATTGCTGAAAGGAACACATTTTATTTATATTTCCAGGTTTGTTATGCAGCATGTTCATATTTGAATTTGTATAATTTTGACAGGATATATTTTTATGGAGAGCAAAATCTTTTGGGATATTTAAAATCTAAGTTTATTTTTTATAAAATATAAAATTACATAAGAGTAAAGAAATTTGAATGTTTGTTCTTTTAATGTTTACTTTATTTCTAACTTATATATATATTTTTATGGAGAGCAAAATATTATAAGTTGTTTAAGGTTTGAGTTGATTTATTCAGGAATAATATTCCTGTCTGTTTTTACCATTCCTACCAAAGATATTTCTGTCGACTAAATAAAAATTCCTTCTATTTAAAATTTAAATAGAACTTGAACAAATCTGATAGTTCATAATATCCACGCAGACTTGCACGTAAGAGCGGAGTTATCCGTTTTAACAAGCAGCGTATTGCACTGATACGAAATAGCTGTGTGTGTATATATGTAGATATGTATGTATATGTATATATATGTTTATATATGTGTGTGTGTATATATGTGTATATGTATAGATATGTGTATATATATATATGTTTATGTGTGTGTGTGTGTAAATATATATATATATATTTATATATATATATATATATATATATATGACAGCAACACTCATCACTCACAACAGTGACAAAACAATTACATTGACAATCATGTTACGTTATTTTCAAAATGTTTCCTTTTCTTTTTCATTGTTTCTTTAACACACTACTTCTCCTTTCTTGGCCTTGGTATTTTAACTAGTATACATATATACATATCTACATATATACACACATACATATACATACATATATATACACACATACATATATACACACACATAAATATATATACATACACACACATATAAACATATATATACATATACACATATACATACACATATATATATATATATATATGCATACACACACATATATATATATACTAGCAAAATACCCACGCTTCACAGCGGAGAAGTAGTGTGTTAAAGAAGTTATGAAAAAGAAAAGGAAACATTTTAAAAAATAAGTAACATGATTACCAATTTAATTGTTTTGTCATTGTTATGAGTGTTGCTGTCATATACAGTATATATATATATTGTGGTACCCCTGGCTGGAGGCCGGCCGGGACGCCCAGGAGGACCGGAGGAGGGCTTGTGCCTCCTCCAGACCGCGAGGGGGCGTCCACCCTGGTTATGTTGGGGGCCTCGGGTAAAGGGCTTGGAAGCCCAGCCCTGTAGGGACCCGTGGCCACCGCCAGGCGGTGCCCCAGTGCCTGAATATCCCGGGAGCCCAGCACTTCCGCCATACCAGGAAGTGCTGGGGGGAAGACGACAGGGGACACCCGGACAGCTTCCGGGTGTGCAGCCGGCACTTCCACCACACTGGGGTATGGCTATGGAGGAATGCCAGGAAGCAGCTGGAGCCCATCCGGGTTCCTATTTAAGGGGCCGCCTCCCTCCAGTTATCGTCAGAAGTCGGGTGGAAGAGGACAGAGCTGGTGGGAGGACTAGAGGCGGCCAGGAGAAAGGCAGTGGAACTGTGTGGCCTGGGGTTTGGGGAATCGGTGCTGGAGGCACTGGGGTTGAGAGTGCACGTAATCCTTGTAAATAATAAGTGTAAATAAACAGTGTGTGGTGGAGCCAACGATGTCCGTCTGTCTGTGTCCGGGCCAGCGTCCACTATATATATATATATATATATACACACATAAACATATATACATATACAGATATATACATATAAACATATCTACATATACACATATGTACAGATAAATATACATATATACACACATACACATACATATATATATATACATACATACATAAACACACGCACACATATATATACAGTACATATATATATATACTGTATATAGCTAAATCCCCGTGCTTCTCAGCGACGAAGAACTGCTTTTAAATTTTTATTAAGAAGAAAAGAAAACCTTTTTAAACTGAGGGAAAATATACCAATAACTATCTGTTAAGGATCTCTTTGTATACCACGTTGTCAGTTCAGCAGTCCGGTTGTAATATGACCAAGCTGTGCACTGAGATTACTTTTGAGAATGCAACCTATAGTTGTCCAGGAGAAAAGCAATGTTGCCTCAAATCAATGGCAACCTTTTGTAGGATCTGTCCCTGAGACTTATTAATTGTCATCGCGAAGCAGAGCCTTACTGGAAATTTGAGGCATTTGAATTGAGATGGGAGATCAGAGGGTATAACGGTGATGTGAGGAATACATTCAGAGT